>NC_025704.1:7118632-7137820 GCF_000633955.1 Camelina sativa | reverse complement strand
GCTCTTGACCATATCCTACGCTTATCAGTCCATTAACATGATGATAAAAGCATTCCAGGTGCTGATGATCATACTTGACCGGACAAGTCAGACGTGATATAAAAGACTTTGGCGATGATGATGACGGGCGCTTGAAGAAGTGCAAGTTTCCCATAGCCCCTCTGGATCCGTGTGAATTGAAGTCAGCAGCTATTAGGGTACGAGGTTGCCACGACGATCCACGCGGGTAAGATCTGATGAAATCTGGACTGCGTATAGTTGTTGCCCATAACTTGGATACTGTGAGAAACCTAGCCAGAGATTTCAAGGGCAATCTCCCAAAAATCTCGATCTCTAGGTCATGAGGGAGCTCGTCAAAGTTGGCTCTTTCTTCCGACGTTTGTACGATGTTTTCGTGCACGGTTTTGGTCTTTTTGCGGTATCTCATGATCGATCGCTTCTGTTTTCGAAACCCTAGATTTTTTCTGTCTATCCTTTGCTTTGCTCTGTTATTTTTAGCTGAAAACTACTCCCTCTGTTTCACAAAGAGTGTCATTTTGACATAATGCACACAAATTAAGAAAATTATCTAAATTTCTATTTTACCCTTTATAAATGCACTAAAATTTTTCTCTTTCTAATTAATTAGCTCAAATTATAGGGATAAAAAAAAGAATTTGATCTTTAAAACTGCATTGAAAACATAAAATGACACTCTTTTTGTAACAAAGAAGATGTGTCAAAATGACACTCTTTGTGAAACGGAGGGAGTATATAAATACGGGAGACTAGGTTTATAAAGGGTTTTTTTTTTATCTACCCGGCTGGCTGTTAAAATGGATCTTACGTAACCGGCCTGGTCCGGTCTTAAGGGATATGCATCCTTTTGCACAAATTGGGTAAACCAGTAGTGTAAATTAAAGACGTTGTTAATTAATGGTTGATTGAAAAAAATTGATGCTAAAAGAAAATAAAGCCGACTTGAGAATCTAATTAATTTTAACCAATTTCTTGATAAGAAGAAGAAAGGGAACAATCCACAATGTCTAAGAATCTCATCACGAGATGGAAATTATTTGGTAATTTTATACAGCCAACATCTATATAATGAAAATAAAAGGATTTAAGAAGAGAAATATTATCTTGAACAAAATTTCACTACACAAGTTTTTTGGTTAAATAAATCAAATACTTTTCCTGTAAAAAAAAGCAGCACTAAAATCATAAATGATAAATAATTCATTCACATAAAGAACCTCTAAAACAGAGAATTCATATAATTGTGAAAATCGGAGACAGCAAGCAGACAAATCCAACTGGTTGATGAATTCAAGTTATAAAGTGACAAAATTTTCCTAAAAATCAAGTCTATCAATGCAAACATTTCAAATATGAAAGGTATCATTAAAACATGACACTCATGTCTCGCCTACAGCAAACTAAGACTCTCTACGTAATCCGAAAAAACTAATGCTCTTGTACCACGACACTAGTAAAACATGTTCATATAGCTACGTGCGATTGTTACGGAAAAAGTAGTAACAAACTATAACTACAGAAAGTTACAAATTAGTGACAAAGTATTAGTTAATTTAATTTGTAGCTAATATGTCACTAAACGTAGGTATATAATGACGGATAGTAACAAAAGAAAAGTGTAGCAATATTGCTTCAAAGTTTGTGACACAAAATATCGTAGCTCTGGTTCACACAACATAAGTCGTCACAAATTGTAGTTAATAATTATTAAAATAATATAAAATTATGAAAAATTAATTCAAACATTTTGATACAATGTGTGATAGTGTAACATTATACAAATAATTATAAAAATTAGTTAGTTGTAAGTGTAACATATATATATATATATATATTTAATACATTTTAAATACTAGTTACTTATATATTTAAATCTCTAAATTATCAATTCAATTATCATATATATTCAAAAACAAAATTCTCAATTCCTAAAACTTAAATTCCAAACCCAGTCTAAACCTTTAATTTTATACTCATACATAAAAATTAAACAAAAAACTATAAAACTAAATAAAGAAAAAAAAACGAGAAAGCATCTTATTGGCTAATCCATTGAGACGCGGATTGGATTTTGGCTTATCCTCCATCGTTGATGAATTAAATCTAACGGCTAAAATTTTCTCCTTTTTTATTTTCTTTTGGTTAAAACTTATTTCCCTCAGTCTCCCCTTTATCGACTCTGTCATCTTCTTCTTCTCTTCTTCGAATTTCTTCGAAACCCTACCCAGAACCAAAAGCCAAGCGACCTAAAACCTCATATCACGATGGGCGTCGACCAACCCACACAGCAGCAAGAGACGGATTCGCCGTGACCATCGTTGGCGGGAGCAGAACTAGTTTCATTGAAACATCAACGGGGAACCCTTTGAGCCACGCGCGAGACTTTTCACCTTCTTATTTCCATAGATCTGATGGTTTGTCTACACTTAATTCTACCTTCTTCCTTGACGAATCTATAGAATTGAACTTTTATCTTCCATTATGATTTCGTTTTTGGTGTAATATACATATAGGTTGTCTTCGATCTCAAACACTTGATTCGAGTCTCTCTAGCTCTTGATCTCTCTCAATGTATTGTAGGTTTCTTCTGAACTGTTTTTATTGGATCGAATTTTAGGCTAGCTCGAAATTCAGTGTTGAAATCGCCGTTGCTCGCTGTGTTATCATCCCTTTTGCACGTTGCTGTGTTTGTTGATGCTTTGATTGATGTTGAGTTGTGATATTACTTCGTTTTTAAATAGAGTTCTGATAGTGTTAAACAATGGAAATGTTTTTGAATGAAGGCCCAACTCTGCTGCAGTTGCATAAGTGGGAACTTTCTCAATTGCAACTCAAGATTTCAGAATTTTGTGAGGCTTTTATCTCTCCGTAGAGGCAGTTGTTAGCACTACTCTCTTACCACTCCGAAGCTTTACTGCTTTCACTTGTTGCAGGTAATAACTTGTTTTCGAATAGTACGCATATGCTTTTCTTTTCATTCTACTAGCGTTGTTCAGTTTTTTTGGTTATGCCAGTAATGTTTATATGTTTACATTCATTCATTGGTTATTTTTTAGCTGGATGTTAATGTTCTTATAATTAATTGCACAGATGGCCAGTGTAATGGAGTAGAGTGACCAGAAGAAGAATTCTAAGCTGTTGAAAGAGAACCACAAAAGCTGAGAGACGAGCTTTTCAACATGTTGTAAATTAGTTGATAGAATTTGGAGATGGTTCTTACAAGTTTATAGCTTTAAGTTTCTTGCATATTGAATGTCATTGTAGCTCAATCATGAATCATATTTTAAGTAGCTACTTGCATCAGTGAGCTGGCAACTATGGAAGAAGTATCCCTAATGATGGGTTGCCTTATGATTATCTCAGAATGTTAATCTCAGCTTAACTCAACTCTGTTTCAGAAAAGGTTTTGGTGTGGATGTTCTGAGACTTGGCTTCTTTTCTTTATGCAGGAACTGAGAATGGGGATGGTAATCATGCTACAAACGAGCAAATGGCGGTGTCCAGTTCCACACTGCCTCTTGTAACAAAGGTTTTTGAATTTATGTAACAAATGGCAGCTTTCTTTAACCCCTGCTCGTTTGTTTTAAGAATCTGAGCAGAGTCTTTTGGTTTATAACTCTGCTCTGTATTGTGGTCTAAAACTCTGCTTTCTATTTCGGTTTATTCACTCTGATCTGTAGTCTTTTGCTTAAAATTCTGCTCTGTATCTTTTGCTTAAAACTCTGCTGTATCACTTCCTATTTGTACTTTTGTTTTCCATTTGGTGCAACATATTAAACCTTGCATCAGAAGGCAACGACTTTCGTAACAAACTAACATTTCAAATAAGATACGAACAAACAGATAGCTACGAGACGTTGCAACTTTGTTACATATCTTTTTACAACACGTAGCTAATAATTAGTTACCGTTTATATTGTAATCAATCGAAACTAATTGCCGAAGCTAGCTGCATAAAATGTGCGACAAACTTCTTGTCCCAATTAGTAACAAAATAGTGACAACCACCCTTGAAGATTTTTGTGAGTATGGCTACCAATTTTTGTCACGTTATGTAACCATTTGCTACTAATACGTTTGATGGTAATTGTCTCAAACCGGCGTAGATAACTGTATCAATTAGTAGCAAATTGCGACAAGTTCGACTGTATCTAATTTGTAGCAAATAGCTACGAATTGCGATGAAGAGGTCAGTTTGTGACGAGTAAATAATTACTAATTGTTTTTGTAACAAATCTGTAACAATTTCTCTTTAGCTACAGAAAACATGTTATTCCTACACATTTTTTTGTAACTATACAACTTCTTTTTACTAGTGCGAGTACGACGCTTGAACTCATAGTCTTCATATACTTCAACCTTATGCCATCTTTATCGGCACAATAGTTAGGCTGTTCTTAGTATAATAAATTGATAAATTTATTCAACAGTGTTCTTAGAACACATTTTTTGTTCTTAAATAAGAACAGATTTTAGGAATGTTCTTTGTCTACGTGGCATTACCGTAATGGTTGAGATTGAGAGAGAGACTTAAAAAAAATTTTAGAAGAGATGAAGGTGAAGAAAGAAGAATGGATTCACGAAGGCCGTTGCCGTCATCACACTCATCAATCCTCCTGTCAATTCTCTCTCTTTCGACGATACTCCTCTCTAATTTCATCAGATTTCTAGGTCAATTTCGTTGTTTGATTGTCGCTTTTATATGGTTTCGATTGATCTCCGAAAATTGCAATTCAGCTTTCCGGATCGAACTTAATGATCTGATTATGTGGAATCCTGTGTGTCTGCTTTAATTTACAGTACTATACAACTTCAAGAGTAACTACGAGGAGGCTTTGAGCAGGAATGATGTTAAAGCTATTGTTATTACGAGTATGTTTTTCGTCAACATCAGAATCTTCTTCGTCTTCGTCGTTTACGTTCGAGAAAGATGGACTGTGATGCTCGATAACAGAACCCTTAAAACCCCTTCCAAAAGACCTCTTAAGCTTCGTTCTTTGGCTCTCGCTAAGGCCATTGCAGCTGAATGGGAGTATCAGGTTCGTTCTTTGTCGAGATGGCCTTAGCTAAAGCCGATGATGTTATGGTGTACAACATTCAAAGCTCTGTATCGATGATAGATGCTAAGAAGGAAAAGCATCAGGTGCGATTGAATTGCTTTCATTTTTTTTTTTGGAGGTTTTGTAATGGTGCGATTGAATTGGATTGATTTGTGTAGGTGTAATGGGAACTGCTGAATGGAGAGCCATGAAGAGTCCATCTTACTACAAGTGTGGTGATTATGTTCCTGGACTCAAGGTCAGCTTTTGAATATTCTTATTTGTTTTAAGGATTGATGTGAGAGTTTTAAGATGAGGGAGGAGAAGTTTGGTTGGCTTATATTATCTTTGAGCAAATGGATTAGTTTCATTTCCTGAATCACATGAAGTTCCTAGTTTTCCATATAGAAAACAGGTAGTATGTTAGCAACTTGGTACTACAGAGCTCTTTCATTCGCTAGCCTTTCACTTTAGAGATGTAATGAAAATCATTAGTCGATAATGATGTCATGGTCCTCTATTGTTAACAGATTCATGGTGCATTATTACTGTAATCTTTCGTTTGATGTTTCTTCCCTTCTTTGCTTTCATGACTGTAATCTTAAATGATGCGTTCCTTCTTTCTTGTAGAACGAAACTTTCAATGGACATTACAAGAAAACTCGAAGGTTTTGGTTTTAAAACTGCAGGGATTTGATTTTTAAAACTACAGGTTCTGTTTTTGTTCAAACAGGTTTTGGTTTTGAAAACTGCAGTTAATACTTTCTGGTTTTGGTTTATAAAACTGCAGGTTCTGTTTTTTTCTTCTTGCAGGTTTTGGTTTTGGAAACTGCAGTTTCTGTTTTGAATACTTTCAGGTTTTGGATTCACTGGTGTTTTCAGGCTGCCTCTAGTTGATGGTTGCAGATTGTTGGACCGTTTAGTTTCAGAGTGGAGTCTGGAATTCAGATTGATCTGAAGAATGGAGCTAACCCCGTGACTGTAGATAAGACAGTATTTGCTATGGAATATGCTATTCAAGTGCTTGCTTCTGCCAAGGCTGTTGCTTGGTTCTCCCCACAACAGAAATAATTCATGGTTGAGCTTCGTTTCTTTGAGATATAGTATCAGGACTTTCCACTCAAAATGTCTAGCTTGATCCTATGAAGATTGAAGTCGTCTTGCAGAGAAGTAAATAGACAATGTTTGATTTTTTTTCAGTTTCTTATGTTAAACAGAAGAATGATTTAATAGAAGGGAAGTTTACATCTTGTTATAGTGTGATGTCTACCAAAACTAGTTACAGGAAAATCCAGTGGAAGCTTCAAATGGTCTTCCTTCAACTTCAAGCTGTAGAAGAGATCCCTAAACACCATGTTTCTTTGTTTGGTTTTTTTAAAAAATTTTATTTACAATGTTTTGTTGTTTCATAAAAATTTGGTATTGTATTATGAATTTTAGTAAAAGTTTTGTAACTTTGAAATTTAAATATTTTTTTATAATTTTTATAATTTATAAGTTTATAAATTTAAGAATATGATTAAAAATATTATATAATTGTAATAAGTTTAATTCTACTATTATATACCAAATTTTTTAGATTTTATAATTGTAATATGTTTAAGAATATTATATTATTAAATCTTAAGATCTTAAACATGTTCTCCCTATAACTAATTTTTTAGCAAAAGATCTTAACTACTGATCTTAGATTATTTTCCTAATTTATTTAATCTAAGAACACCAAAAACTGTTATGCCTATAAAGATGCCCTTAGTGCTTCTAAAACTACCCGTGTCGGGATTGTAATGGATAACATTAAATTCATCAGAATAGTACCGTGGTGCCAAAATGAACTCGCCCGTCTGAGTAGTGCCTCTGATGTGTAATTCCAAGGCTCGATACTGAAGCTTTTCTTCAACCATCCATGTTCTTTGGCATGTTGGTCCATAACCCACACGTCAAATTTATAAGGTGAAAACTTCATGGGTAAGGCTACTTTACCCTCGTAGCTTATTAATGTACAAGAAACATCCACACGTATAGGGTTGATGGCTGCGGATAAACTAGTAAAAAGATCCAACTGCTCAGACCCCAAATCGAATCTCATTAAGCTCAGTTGCAACAACTCAGCGCCAGTTTTAGCAACATAATACAAAACACCATCTATGCACACACTGTTAGACAGAGGTGTATGTGGAATTCTATACGTGATCCTTCTCCATGCTTCCTTTTTAGCTCCCAGCGTGAATACTTGATGCTGATGAGATGATTGTTCTAATTCTACGAGGCCACGGCGTTTAGTTTTTTCCTTCATGCAAAGTACCAATACTTTGTATTCATCATTAACTGGATCGTACCCGAAAAAATTAATGTGATTTGGATTAATACACCTAATAAATAAATTAAATTAAACATTCAAATGGTGGAGCTTTGTATTTATTGACAATTTTAAATTTATTTTGCTACCAAATTAATTAAGTCATGTGACTTGCAGTAATATATAGTCTACTTTATTTTTATGATATGTAACGTATGTGCTAAGTGCTAGTCTACTTTCCCTCTAGGTGCTGCGGCAGAGTCAGGGATACCTCCGAGAGATGTGGCTTTGCAGAACACGAGGCTAATGTTGGGCAGTGCCGTGCTTACTTAATAAAAAATGGGCAATAGCCCTAGGCCACATCCTCGATCATATTTTTTTTAGGCCACATTTGACAAATATATTTATAGATTTATTCAGTTAATTTCAATGTTTAAGTGTTTTTAACTACAAATTTGAATTTTATCATCATAATAATTATTCTTTTTGTTATTATCTTTTATAATTCTTAGTATTTGATTCAAAAACTCTATAAATTTTTAGTTTAACACAAATTTTAGGTGATATATTGTTAGTTAAGTTTTCTAAAATTTTACATTACAAAATTTCGCCCCAAGCCTCTAGAATCATTGGCACGGCACTGATGTTGGGTCGGGTTCTTGATAATTGCGCTCTAGGAAGAAGAGATTATAGGAGACTGGTGCCTTTTGTTACAACAATCGCAAACATGTAACTTTTGCAATTTTTTTTTGGTTATCTGTATGCTTTTCAGAAGTTTTAAAGAAGCAATGTGTTCGTGTGTGAATAGTTTGGTGTTATAGCAACTAACTAGTATGTTCGCGGTTAGTAGATTCCAGTGTATTCAAGACGTTTAAGGACGAAACTTTTATTTGTTACTTTTATGATTGGGGTTTTTTTCTAGGAAACAAATTAAAGAACTAATAGGTAGTGAAGGTGAAGCCAACCAAAATTGAAAACTGTAAATTGGAATTGCCAAAAATAAAAACACGATCTGAGACTTTTCACATTTATGGGTTTTGTTTACTAGAGTCGAAATTATCTACGTAGTCCGAAAATACCATAGCTCGTGTACCATAGTCCTAGTAAAACTATTCATGTCGGGATTGTAACTTTACCAACAAATGAGTCAAACTTTGAGAAAAATAATAATCTATATAATAATAACAATCTGAAAAATTGCTGAAAAAATGCCAACAGTTGCAATTTTTCATCGTACATTTTCATAAAATATATATATAAAATTTTTTTTGATATAAAATTCCAAAGGTTGCATCTATTTAAAAAGTTGTGTTTGTTAAATGTAGAGTTGTATCTCTTACAAACAGTTGTATCTATTCAAATGTTCACATCTTTATAAATTTATATATAAATGATTTCTTATCATTGTATTCAAATTTTATTTATTTTACATTTTTGACAGAAATTTTTTATAGTTGCGTCTCTCTAAAAAGTTGCGTCTGTTGAATATAAAATTGTGTTTTTTACAAACAATTGTGTCTATTCAAATGTTCACATCTTTAAAAACCTATATATAAATAACTTCTCATCATTGTATTCAAATATAATAATAACAATCTAATAAAATACCAACAACAGTTGCGATTTTTTGTCGTACCTTTTCGTAAAATATTTATATATATATATATATAGAAAATTTCAACGGTTGCATCTCTTTAAAAAGTTGTGTCTGTTAAATGCAAAGTTATGTCTCTGATAAACAGTTGTGTCTATTTATATGTTCACATCTTTATAAATTTATATTTAAGTGACTTCTCATCATTGTATTCAAATTTTCTTTATTTTATATTTTGACAGAAATTTTTTACAGTTGTGTATCTCTAAAAAGTTGCGTCTGTTGAATACAGAATTGTGTCTTTTACAAACAGTTGTATCTATTCAAATGTTTGCATCTTTAGAAATCTATATATAAATAATTTCTCATCAATGTATTCAAATGTAATAATAACAATCTGAAGAAATACCAAAAACAATTGAGATTTTTCGTAGTACATTTTCGTAAATATATATATTTTTGACAGAAAATTTCAACAGTTGCATCTCTTTAAAAAGTTGCGTTTATTAAATGTAGAGTTGTGTCTCTTATAAATAGTTATGTCTATTCAAATGTTCACATCTTTATAAATTTATATATAAGTGACTTCTCATCATTGTATTCAAATTTTATTTCTTTTATATTTTTGACAGAAATTTTTTACAGTTGTGTCTCTTGAATATAGAGTAATGTCTTTTACAAACAGTTGTGTCTATTCAAATGTTCGCATCTTTAGAAATTTATATATAAATAACTTCTCATCATTGTATTTAAATATAATAATAACAATCTGAAAAAATGCCAACAACAGTTGCGGTTTTTTGTAGTAATTTGTAATATATATATATATATATATTTGACAGAAAATTTCAACGGTTGCATCTCTCTAAAAAGTTGTGTCTGCTAAATGTAGAGTTGTGTCTCTTACAAACAGCTGTGTCTCTTCCAAACAGTTGTGTCTATCCAAATGTTCACATCTTTATAAATTTATATATAAGTGACTTTTCATCATTGTATTCAATTTTTCTTTGTTTTATATTTTTGACAAATTTTTTCACAGTTGTGTCTCTCTAAAAATTTGTGCCTGTTGAATATAGATTTGTGTCTATTCAAATGTTCACATCTTTATAAATCTATATATAAATAACTTCTTATCATTGTATTCAAATTTTCTTTATATTCGTATTAGTTAAAAGAGAATTTGTTAGAAATGACGTCTCATCATTGTGGAAAATTTATTGCAGTTTGATATATTTTGTTAATCATTGTAATATTTAATTATATTCAATCTCTTGGTATACAACCATCTATTCATTGAGGGTTATCATTCTATTGGTACGAATCCAAACCGAAATTTTTGTTTTTAGCTCTTAAAAAATGTGGTTCAAGTTGGTTTTTTAGAAAATGTGAGCATATTGGCTCGTATATGTTTGTTTATTTTTTTGTCACAAGTATATATATATATATATATATATATATATATATATATATTTGTCTACTCTATGCTTTTTGATTAGAAAACTAATTGTATTATAGAAAACAATATGGATTTCTATTTTTCTATTTTTAAAAAAAATATCTGATTACGAAATATCAAGGTAACAATAAAAATAAAGTATTACAGTTCGTTCTATTATATTTTCTACAGTTGGGAATATTCAGTTTATTGNTCCTCGCGATATTGTGAGGGCTCTGTACCTAGTAATAATAATAATTAATGGAGGAAAGTAAAAAAAGAAAAATAAATTATGGGTATCAAAGACCCTTTCAACTAGNATTGAGATGATTGTCCAATAAACTATCTTGAAGACAAAGACTTATCTACAACTTCATATAGGTTAAGGGAATTTTTATATTTAGTTCTAGTCATAATACACTCAAATTAAAATCTTAACAGCAAAAGATACTGAATATGAAATATTATAAAATTTTGAAAATGTATTGGATTCTGACTGCCAAAAAGAGAGGAGCGTGTGAGAGCAATGAACCCGGCCGTCCTTGGCCGACCATCTTCCTTAGACGCACACATTGCTACATCATACACCTAAATATTATTGTTATAAGTTCTAACTATTATTGTTTCCCTCTAATATTTATTATATTATTTATTTAAGTGTGACTCGGGATAATTAACCAGCAACTTACGCGGAAAAAAATAAGCAATAAGTACAATCAATATTGGATTAACCATGTATATATAATCTACTATAATTGCCAAAATGTTTAATGACTATAGGTTGTTTTATATAAAACGATAGTTTTTTCTATTATATATACATTTACAATACTACCTTTATGAAAATAGATGTATTCCTTTTTATATGAATATATAACCGAATTTTGATTCAAATAAATAAAATATTTGATAATTTTCTGTTTAGTTATATTTAAATTTGAGAGGATTGGTAATTTTCTTACTGATTGACTGAATTGTAATATTGATATTCATTTTTTATGAAGTAAAAATTGATTTTAAAAATAGAAATATGTTCGAGTTATGCTAAAAAAAGATTAAAATAATTAATAGAAATGAATTTAAACAAATCATTATGTCATTTTAAGAATGGTACTCAATTAATATTTTTAATATTTAATTTATTTTATGATTATTAAAGAAATTTATAGTGTTTTATACAATGTATTCATAATTTTATCATTTAAAACAAAAACAAAAAAAAATTTAAATATAATTATTTACATATCATATTTGACAACAAGATAATAAGTTGTAACGGTTCATAAAATATACGAAAATATGACTGTAAGGTTAAGAAGAGAAGACATGACAGTAAATTGCATTTATTCATTTTTCAGAAATTAAAAAAATATTTTACGAAAAATTACAACGAAAAGATATAGATAAAAGGTTACATTGAAAAGATGTGAACGAAAGGTTAAGACGAATAAAAGCGAATAAAATAATACGACTGTAATGTTATTTCATGGCAGTTAATCGTAAAAATTTGTTTAATTTGATGTGTGTAGCATTNCGGTTTAGAAAAACCGAAATCTATTGTATCTCGGTTTAATTCGGATTGACATTTTATTCAGAAAACCGAANTATTTATTTAATCTTTAAAGAATTTTTTCAATAAAGACTGTTTCAAATTTGTATGTTTTTGAAGTTTTTGTTTAATAGTTTAAGAATACCAATAGTTTAATAAATAAATTTAATTAAAGAATTTTTGTAATAAATATTTTACTTCCTCGCGATATTGTGAGGGCTCTGTACCTAGTAATAATAATAATTAATGGAGGAAAGTAAAAAAAGAAAAATANAGCTCTTCTACGATACAACTTAACCCTATAGCGTGCGGATACTTGAATATGAATCTTTCTACAACTTTTCTTGTCAGGATTGTAATGGAAGATATAAAACGCATCACTATAGTGCGTTGGTGCTAAAATAATCTCACCCGTATGAGTAGCGCCTGTCACGTATAAATTGTCGAATAATCTCGTCCAATCGGAAGGTTCAATACTGAAAGTTATCTTCTTCAACCATTCATGTTTTCCACCTTCCTGATTCATAACCCACACATCATATGTATAGAATGAAGTATGAGTGGATATGGCTACTTTCCCCTCGTAGTTTATCAAAAAGAGATTAGATAGACTTGAAGTTTTAATCTCTTCAGGTAAACTAGTAAAAAGATCCAAACTGTCACCAGGCCTCAGAGCAAACCTCATTCACCTCATATGCGACATCTCTGCCCCTGTTCTAGCAACATAATACACAACACCATTTATGCACACACCGTTAGAGCAAGGACGGTGAGGAATGCTACAATTTATCATTTGCCATGATTTCTTTACATCAGCTGATGATTCAGCTCCCAATGTAAACGTCAACACTTGATGTTCCGATGATGGTTCTTCATGATGACGACCATACATGTTTTCTGTCATGCACACAACTTTGAATTCATCACTAACAGGGTCATACCCGAAGAAACTTTTTACCAGCTTTCTCCTTGTTCTGGCACGTGGTAAAGTTATGGATTTACCAGTGATGGGGTTAAATACGATTTGCTCTTGACCATATCCTACGCTTATCAGTCCATTAACATGATGATAATTGCACTCCATGAGCTGATCATACTTGACCGGACAGGTCAGACGTGATATAAAAGACATTGGCGATGATGATGACGGCCGCTTGAAGAAGTACAAATTTCCCGTCGCCCCTCCGGATCCGTTTGAATCGAGGTCAGCAGCTATTAGGGTACGAGGTTGCCACGACGATCCACGCGGGTAAGATCTGATGAAATCTGGACTGCGTATAGTTGTTGCCCATAACTTGGATACTGTGAGAAACCTAGCCAGAGATTTCAAGGGCAATCTCCCAAAAATCTCGATCTCTAGGTCATGAGGGAGCTCGTCAAAGTTGGCTCTTTCTTCCGACGTTTGTACGATGTTTTCGTGCACGGTTTTGGTCTTTTTGCTGTATCTTCTTCTCATGATCGATCGCTTCTGTTTTCGAAACCCTAGAGTTTTTTCTGTCTATCCTTTGCTTTTGCTCTGTTATTTCAGCTGCGTAGTAAAGCTATATAAATATGGGAGACTAGGTTTATAAAATGTCTTTTTTTTTTACCTACCCGGCTGGCTGTTAAAATGGATCTTATACGTAACCGGCCTGGTCCGGTCTTCAGGGATATGCATCCTTGATTTGCACAAATTGGGTAAATTAACCAGGAGTGTAAAGACGTTGTTAGTTAATGTTAAATTGGTTGACTGAAAATACGTGACAGTAACCTTACACTGATTTGATGCTAAAAGAAAAGAAAAGCGACTTGAGAATCTAATTTGAACCAATTTCTTTATAAGAAGAAGAAGAAAGGGCACAGTCCACAATGTCTAAGAATCTCATCAGGAGATGGTAATTATTTGGTAATTTATTTATAGTCGCATACTCACATCTATATAATGGATATAAAGGATTTAAGAAGAGAAATATTATCTTGAACAAAATTTCACTACACAAGTTTTCGGTTAAATAAATCAGATGTTTTTCATGTAAAAAAAAGCACTAATATCATAAATGATAAATGATTCATTCACATAAAGAACCTCTAAAACAGAGAATTCATATAATTGTGTGAAAATCGGAGACAGCAAGCAGACAAATCCAACTGGTTGATGAATTCAAGCAATAAAGTGACAAAAATTTCCAAAAAAACAAGTCTATCAATGCAAACATTTCATATTCACCAAAAAAAAAAATGCAAACATTTCAAATATGAAAGGTATTATTAAAACTTGACACTCATGTCATGTCTCTCCTACAGCAACCTATAAGACTCTCTACGTAATCCGAAAAAACTAATGCTCTTGTACCACGACGCTTGAACTCATGATCTTCATATACTTCAACCTTAGTGCTTCTAAAACTTTCCGTGTCGGGATTGTAATGGATAACATTAAATTCATCAGAATAGTACCGTGGTGCCAAAATGAACTCGCCCGTCTGAGTAGTGCCTCTGATGTGTAAACGATCCAACTGTGGTAAACTCTTCCAAGGCTCGATACTGAAGCTTTTCTTCAACCATCCATGTTCTTTGGCATGCTGATCCATAACCCACACGTCAAAATTATATGCTGAAAACTTCATGGGTAAGGCTACTTTACCCTCGTAGCTTATTAATGTAGAAGAAACATCCACACGTATAGGGTTGATGGCTGCGGATAAACTGGTAAAAAGATCCAACTGCTCAGACCCCAAATCGAATCTCATTAAGCTCAGTTGAAATTCAGCGCCAGTTTTAGCAATATAATACAAAACACCATCTATGCACACACTGTTAGACAGAGGTGTATGTGGAATTCTATACGTGATTTGTTTCCATGCTTCCTTTTTAGCTCCCAGCGTGAATACTTGATGCTGATGAGATGAATGTTTTAAATCATGGAGGCCAGGGCGTTGAGTTTTTTCCTTCATGCAAAGTACCAATACTTTGTATTTATCATTAACTGGATCGTACCCGAAAAAACTTGTGGCCACCATACTGCTGGTTTTGAGTCTTTTGACTATAGGTAAAGTTTTGGATTTACCTGTGCTAGGGTTTGTTATGGTTTTCTCTAGACCATAACCAAGGCTTATCAAGCCATTAACATAATGAGAATGGTACTCGACTGCCTCAGGGTCTGGAAAGGGACATGAAACACGTGAAAGTGAAGACGTCGAAGAGGAAGACGGAGAGAAGAAGTACCAATCTTGACGTTCCCTTTTTCTATCTAAATCAACGAAAACCACTAAGAGACGAGGCTGCGTCGAAGACCTAAACGGGTAAGACGTCATGAAATCTCGACTGCGGATCATTTTTTCCCATGACTTGGATAGTCGGAGAAACCTAGCTACGGATTTCCAAGGCAATCTCCTGAATATCTCGATAGCTAGGTCCAAAGGAACAACATCTTCGTTACCTTTTTTTGAGGTTGCAAGTGCTTGTGAATCCTTCTCCGCTTTCAACTTCTTGGTTTGACTTCTCGTTATCATGGTGGCTTGCTAAGGTTTAGAAAAACCCTAATTAATGAATAATCTACTCTCCTCCTCTTGCTCCTTTTTAAGTTTTAACTTTTTAGTAACTTGTGTAGAAATAGAGAGAGGTCGGTTCAAAATAGTACCAGGCCCGTAGTATGATAAATGGGCTTGACTATCTACCAGAATATGAATTTGGATCTTACGCAACCGGGTCAGGTCTGCACCGTTTGGTTCTAGGGATGTTCCAAAAGCATATTCAGATTCCGGTTTATTAATTGAGGTAGATATTTATGATTTATGAAGCTATGATATATATCTCAAGTACCGACAAATTGTGAAAGCTCTGTCAAAAGCAATGGCCTTTTTTACTTTAAGTTCAAATTTAACGAAATACCTATGAATCTGATGATGGATTTTGTAAACACCTGCGAAAGGCTTTTTTATTAATGAAACAAAAGGAAAAACTCAGAAAATAGTACTACAAATCCACCATTGCTTATAAATAAACCGGTGACAATTTAAATCCAAATGCAAAAACCATAGTCGGACAATGAGAAGGGTACTGATGATAACAACTACTCAAAAGTGTAAAGAGTAAAACAAGAAAGGTTCATAAAAATCCGAAATTTAAAAGTAAAGATAATTTGAGCTAAAAATAACCAAAACTGTGGTGGTTTTTTCTTTTTGGCTCATACTGCTCAAGCTTTGGCAGTGGCTGCTGTAGCTGGTGGGTTAAGCTCATCCCAAGCTTCAATCCATGTAACCATGGCGTCTGCAAGCTTGTCAAAGTAGGGGTCTAAGGAGCTCAACTTCTCCTTGACCATCTTTGAGAGCTCAATGTAGCATTGCTGAACAGTAACAGCTTCTTTCGATAGCTTTACGTTCTGGAAGAAGGGAATGATCTCCTCCTGCCAGAAGATTCCTTTGTATTCCTTCTTCAGGTTCACGAAAGGGTTGCTCGCTTTGCTGTGGTAGATGTATGGCAAACCGGTCTTCACTCCCAAACTCAAGTGGTCACAGATCACCTATAAAAAGATTCATCCCAAACAAGCTAAGTACAGAGTTATGTGCTTCATATCAAGCTATGTTATTCATATCCTTAAAATTTCAACTGTTCCACTCAATCATTAGAAGAAATTACCTTGATGCACCAACCAGCCCACATATCGTCGTAACGACCAATAGGCTGACCATCACCCATGAGACCAAAGTACATAGCTGGGCCAATCAAATCACGGTCGAAAGCCAAATTCATACCGCACATTGGGAAAAGTGTTCCCTTTGGGATGGTCATGACAGCATCCACATACCTAAACATATCAAAATAGTTAGCACACAAAGACATACATTCCAAGTTTCTGACAAAACTCATATAAAACAGATTTTAACTATCATCAAATCACCTGGTGTTCCTCTCCTTAGGCTTAACGAGTTGAGTAGGAGCGTCGTAATCAGGGATGTTAAGCCAAAGACCATGAGAAACAGCAGTGGAAACACCTTCACGTAGACTGAAAGGGTATCCACGAACGAAATCAGCACCTTCACGGTAAGGATCATACAAAGTGTTGAAGAAAAAGGGAGACGATGGGCAGAGAAGGTTCTTGATGTGTTGCTCAAGAGCATTCACTGCTTTCCCAGATGGATCCTTAGCAACCTATATAACAACACATTAAAGAAAACATATAAATTAAAACTAAACACAGGCGTAATCAAGACTCATCCTTTAATATGACCCACACAAATCTCAAAAAGGTAGAAAAAGCAATGAACAATGACGTGCAACCATATCGTAAAGGTAGCTATAATGAGCTCAACAACAATGTCGTCAACAAAAGTGACGCTAAGTGAAAAACAGATCGAAACACACCAAACCAGATCTAGAACAAAAACCATTGAATTGCCTATTCAAACAATAAGATCCATCAAATTCAGTGACTCAGTTACTTAATTCTCTAATCAAATCTACAAAATTGAAATCAATGACCAAAAAAAAAAAAAAAGCAGATCTGAAACCAAAATTGACAAAACTCTCAAAATTTTGGGGGAAACTTACGAAGCAATCGTCATCAATGGTGAAGATATACTTCTTCTTAGACATCATGTAACCAAAGCAGCGACAAGCAGAATCCTTAAAGGAGATACACGAAGCTTTAGGTCCAAGGATACGGTTGATATCGTCCCTGTTGTAAAGCTCGTAGTCGTAACCTTCAGGAACATGGATCTTCTTCGTTGGATCTCCATCTTGGACGATGATGAGATGGTAAGGCTGAAGGAAAGGTCTCCACATCTCGAGGAAATCGAGGTTTCTGATTGTCGGAATCACGATATCGAGCTCATCTTTCAACAACGCTGTTTGGTTCACCGGGATTCCAACGGTGTTCGCCGGCTCAACCATGGTTTCAGAGGGGAAGGGGATGAGATTGAGATCGGATCGCGTCGGTGAGTGTGTGTTTGAAATAGAGAAGAAACAAGTCGCTTTGATTTATACAGATCTGGCACGTGACGGAGTGGACGGCACGTGACGGTGTTGACACGCGTTCGTTGGGGACTCGTCTAAAAGCTGAATGGGTTAGAAAGTGAATTTTTTCTTTTGGATCTGTGTCTTTGATGTTCCCGTATAATTCGAGATTGTAATAATCATCTTAATAATTATTCTATTAAATTTTTTTAATTATAGATAAATTTACAACCAATTATGATTACATGGAATATTTATTTTAGAGTTAGTTTGATGCTACATGTTAATCCAAGGTCGACTAAAAAATAAAAAAGGGTATTTGGTCCATATTTTGAATATAAACTGGACCCAAAAGAAATTATTGTCTGTTTTGTTTCTTTTCGGTTTGATTTGGATTTTAATACACCTAATAAATAAATTAAATTAAACATTCAAATGGCGGAGCTTGTTATTAGTACTCCCTCTGTTTCACAAAGAGTGTCATTTTGGCCTGATTTTTTTGTTTCAAATTAAGTGTCATTTTAGATTTTCAATGTAATATTAAGCATAAATTTCCAACTTTAACCTCATATTCATTGAAAAATATCAAGAGTCAATATCAATTTTAAGGGTATAAGAGATATTTAAATATGTTTTCTTCATTTGTGTGTAAAGTGTCAAAATGACACTTATTATGAAACAGAGGGAGTATAATTTATTAACAATTTTAAATTTATTTTGCTACCAAATAAATAAATTAATTCATGTGACTTGCAATAATAGTCTACTTTAATTTTATGATATGTAACGTATGTGGTAATCTAATGACCGTATATCTAAAGAACGTACTTATAGAGCTATTTGTTGACTCATTGACTGGAATGTAAATACTACAATTAAGTGAGATTTTATTAGGTTTCAAAACTTTCATTCATTCTTTTACAGCTTTGCCTTTAAAGAAAAAAAAAAAAAACAGATTTAAATGAAATAATAAATTGACCTCTTTTTCTGATTATAAACTGACAACTTAGTAAATGCATTGTTCTACTTTGCTATGGAACGAAGAAATAGTGCACGTGATGTGGGGAGCTGTGGTTGTGTCTTAAATTCTTCAACATTTAACTTTTGTTTCAGTTAAAGTTTCGTTTTACATATCGTATTTTACAAGGTAGCATGTACAGTAAATCATTTTATATATATTAGGACTTAAATCATATGTGTTGTCGACCAAACAAAAGGACGTAAATCATATATCTTTATTATTCGCTTTAGATTCGAATCATTCCACATCTAATTCTTAAACCATCGATCTAAATATATTATTGAAAAAAAAAAAAAAAA
>NC_025704.1:7115308-7118532 GCF_000633955.1 Camelina sativa | reverse complement strand
ACAACATAGCTGTTATCAAGCTTTGTATTTCCCTTCATGACAAATTTACTTTCGTCAGATCTCCTTCGATAAGTAATGTAGCCAGTTTCACCAATATTTGTGTTATTGTTGTACGGTCTTGGAAACTTTTTGGTGCATTTGTTATCATCCATACATTTGGGCCCACATGGTCCATGCATCATAAATTGTTCAACCAATAAGAAACCTTCTGGATCATTCTCCTTATCTGGTAATTCAGAGCTAATAAAACTATCAATATCTTCTGGACTTGGATTTTGTTTCGACTCTTGTAACCATAAAAGAATGTGTGCATGAGGAAGTCCACGTTTTTGAAACTCGATTGTGTGAACAACTGTTTAGCCAAAAAAAAAAACACTTGTATAAATTGTTTTTGTAAATAAATTTTGTATATTAATAATATTTGATAATAAATTATATTAGTACCTGCGGTAATAGGGCCGAAAAAGACACCATCTTGTAGGTCTTTAAGAAGTTCTTTCAATTTCATTTTAAATACACGACATTCAATATCAGGTCTCTCATTTGCATTCTCATTTCCTGCCTTTTTAATATGTTCAGTCACTTCTTCCCATTTTGGATTTGCTGTTATAGTAATGAAAAGGTCCGGATTTCCATACCGTCTACATATTGCCATTGCATCTCGATAATTTTCTACCATGTATCGCGGGCCGCCTGTGAACGAAGATGGTAAAATTATTTTTTGGCCTAGCTTTCTCGAATCTGCATCCCCTTGTTCAACTGCATCACATACATTATTGTATAGATCTGCTCTAAGTTTTTTCTGGTTATACAAATAAAAGTTCATACGTTCTTGTTCGATAGCAGTATATGCGTCAACCACATATTGATGAAAAAGACGGCCTGAACGTCCTATTGTTCCTGGAGATGTCAACCTAGTATGTATTTGGTATGCATAATACTCTCGCATTGTAACGTATGACCTTTTCGTAGTATGTCCTTCTCGATATGGAATGGTTTTTATCATATAACCTTGTTCACCATATGGAAACAATAAAGGATATTGTAGAGACATGTACGATGGATGTAAAAAGCTGATGTATTGTGGTTTTTCCATTTTANACAAATAAAAGTTCATACGTTCTTGTTCGATAGCAGTATATGCGTCAACCACATATTGATGAAAAAGACGGCCTGAACGTACTATTGTTCCGGGAGATGTCAACCTAGTATGTATTTGGTATGCATAATACTCTCGCATTGTAACGTATGACCTTTTCGTAGTATGTCCTTCTCGATATGGAATGGTTTTTTCCATATAACCTTGTTCACCATATGGAAACAATAAAGGATATTGTAGAGACATGTACGATGGATGTAAAAAGCTGATGTATTGTGGTTTTTCCATTTTAGGATGCACTATTATATCTCTCTGACAATTTGGAATAGACATGTCACCCACAATAAGTCCAGCAATCTCTTCTCCTTGTGGAAGGTCAAACTGTCTGCCACGCTCTTTATTTTTGATTAATCTAATTGAGTATTCTTCTATTGCTCCGGCTTCGTATCTATCTCTAGCTATTCTAAACACTTTAGCTAACTCATTGTATTCGTCAAGCATGTCAATCAATCCGCTAAGAATACTTTCATTCAACTCATTATTTTTTCCTTTTGCTAGTGCATTGAGACGGTTTTGAAGTTCATGAGCGGTATCATATACGTATAGCTGCGCAAAACGTGGTATATCTCCTTCCACTGGTAGTAAAGATCCAATTTTGTGGTAGTTCTGACCATGCATACGAAAAGTGAAAGGACCATTTCCTGAATTGATATCGTAATCAATTTTTCCTCCCATTGATGTAAAAGCAAGCATTGAATTATATGCTCGTATATTGTTCCGAAACGATGTTGACCGTGACAATAAATCATCTAAGTAAGATGGAGGTTGTCTAGATTGTTGCAGCACAACTCGTCCTTGTTGACAACAAATCGAAAATTTTAATTCTGTTCCACTCTGTTTTAGACTTTCAGATTTCCACACCAAAGCCTCGCAATAATTACATGTCACCAAATCATTGTCCTTTCCTGAATTTAAAAAATACAGTTTTATATAATAAGATTTTGCATCGTAATTATGGTCAACTATTGTAATTAACGTATCACTAAATTATATGTACTTTTGTACAGTCAATATTATTTAAACGTGATTTAAATTTTTTTACCAAACAATAGAATATTTACCATGATTGTTTGTCGTTTTTGCTCTTAGAGATCTTCTTTTTTGGTCTATAACATGATTATCTTCATTCTTATCAATAGTTAAATTTGATGGTTTTGACTGCTTGCTAGTTCGAGCTGCCTTTGATCTTGATCTTCTNTTCAGAGCTAATAAAACTATCAATATCTTCTGGACTTGGATTTTGTTTCGACTCTTGTAACCATAAAAGAATGTGTGCATGAGGAAGTCCACGTTTTTGAAACTCGATTGTGTGAACAACTGTTTAGCCAAAAAAAAAAAACACTTGTATAAATTGTTTTTGTAAATAAAATTTTATATTAATAATATTTGATAATAAATTATATTAGTACCTGCGGTAATAGGGCTGAAAAAGACACCATCTTGTAGGTCTTTAAGAAGTTCTTCCAATTTCATTTTAAATATACGACATTCAATATCAGGTCTCTCATTTGCATTCTCATTTCCTGTCTTTTTAATATGTTCAGTCACTTCTTCCCATTTTGGATTTGCTGTTATAGTAATGAAAAGGTCCGGATTTCCATACCGTCTACATATTGCCATTGCATCTCGATAATTTTCTACCATGTATCGCGGGCCGCCTGTGAACGAAGATGGTAAAATTATTTTTTGGCCTAGCTTTCTCGAATCTGCATCCCCTTGTTCAACTGCATCACATACATTATTGTATAGATCTGCTCTAAGTTTTTTCTGGTTATACAAATAAAAGTTCATACGTTCTTGTTCGATAGCAGTATATGCGTCAACCACATATTGATGAAAAAGACGGCCTGAACGTCCTATTGTTCCTGGAGATGTCAACCTAGTATGTATTTGGTATGCATAATACTCTCGCATTGTAACGTATGACCTTTTCGTAGTATGTCCTTCTCGATATGGAATGGTTTTTATCATATAACCTTGTTCACCATATGGAAACAATAAAGGATATTGTAGAGACATGTACGATGGATGTAAAAAGCTGATGTATTGTGGTTTTTCCATTTTA
>NC_025704.1:7076573-7115217 GCF_000633955.1 Camelina sativa | reverse complement strand
TCTCTATCATAGCTATTTGCTCATCGTTCATAATACCTCGTTTTCTTTTGCTGGGAAGTTTTTCAGGTTTCTCATATTCTGGATTTTGTTTCTCATCGTTCATCGTTCGTAATTAACTTTTGGTTTTTTTCTGAATACTTTGTAAACCGTAATATACATATTTATAGTGATCCACTTTCTTTGCTGCATTGGGTATTCCTTTTTGTTTCTGGAATAGAATATTCGTACGTAGATAAATACACCAACAGCTAAATATTTTGAATAATTTTCTTATGTAGATAAATACACCAACAGCTAAATATATTTTTAATATTAAAGTATCCACCCGAAATCTATAACTTACCACCTATAAATAATTTGATATTTTTGATATTTTTTATATTTTTTAATTCAAATAAAATCTGTAACTTACCACCTATAAATTACCACCTATAAATAATTTGATAAAATTTTACACATGTCAAAATCTCAAATTCAAATAAAATTTTACACATGTCAAAATCTCAAATTCAAATAAAATTTTACACATGTCAAAATCTCAAATTCAAATAAAATTTTACACATGTCAAAATCTCAAATTCAAATAAAATTTTACACATGTCAAAATCTCAAATTCAAATAAAATTTTACACATGTCAAAATCTCAAATTCAAATAAAATTTTACACATGTCAAAATCTCAAATTCAAATAAAATTTTACACATGTCAAAATCTCAAATTCAAATAAAATTTTACACATGTCAAAATCTCAAATTCAAATAAAATTTTACACATGTCAAAATCTCAAATTCAAATAAAATTTTACACATGTCAAAATCTCAGATTAATAACTTGACACGTGTCAAAATCCTGTTAATGACCAACTTCCAAAACCCAACTTTATATAATAAGAATCGGAAAAAAAAATATTACAATTGAAATGTTTGTACATAGGAAATATCTTCTTTCAGGTTTGTTACACATAATGACATAGGCCCCCCGTTCAGGAGAGGGTCGCAGGGACAGCGGCTGGCGATAAAATTTTTGTCTTTGCTTCTCCTTTGCTTCTCCTTCATCTGCTCTTCATCTCCCTTGAATTTCTGTCGCGCAACTTGATTTTAAAGATTTTGGAATCGCTGAAATAAATAACGACACCGTACAAGCTTCACTTTGAAAGCAGGGGCCGTCGCTGGATTTTAGATACCACCAAAAGATTTGCAGATCTGTAATTGTTATCTTCTTCCTCCATAAAAATCGACATTTTAGTTGAGAATATTCTAAATTTATAGTTATACTCCTTAAAATACTAATAATTACAAAACTATCATATAAAAAAAGAAAAAAAAAATACAAAATTCAGTGGTCAGCCACTGTTGCTGCGACATGTTTCCAAACAGGACCATAATCATCATTAGCTAAATTACTATTCTAATATTTTTTTTGGGTTTTAAATTGGCAGTGCAAGTTTGATGCCTGCAATCGCATTTGCATCTATATTAACATTTTTGCAGCAGTTTTGTCAAAGTAGTCTTGGAATTTGAAAATATCTACAACCAATGTCATTATCATTAAAACATTTTTTAAAAACATATTAGACTTGTGCTATCGAATTGTTGATTGTTATTAAGTAGAATGTATAACGTATATTAACTGCTTTGTTAGACTTGTGCCGACTAATCATATAGAAATTAACTGCTTTGTTTGAACATGAGTGCTTTGGCCTATATTAGTCTCTCTATTTGCCTAGTATCAAGTAAAACTTGTTGGCTTTTCATTAGCCTTGTGTCTCCCCATCTACATGTATTCTCTTCTTGGAATACCCTTTCTTTGTAGAGTACACTGTTTGAACATGACAGAAGGGTTTAATGCGTGAAGTTTGCAATTAGATAACACCATTTCCTTCCTTTTGGAGAATCAACTCAGTCAAGTGCTAATAATGCTTTAATAAAAAGGCTTCACCTAATGATCTGCTTTCCTGTTTATATCTTTACTAGAAGAGACTATTGTAGAGTACACTGTTTGAACATGACAGAAGTGTTTAATGCGTGAAGTTTGCAATTAGATAACACCATTTCCTTCCTTTTGGAGAATCAACTCAGTCAAATGCTAATAATGCTTTAATAAAAAGGCTTCACCTAATGATCTGCTTTCCTGTTTATATCTTTACTAGAAGAGACTATTGTGCCACCTATCCTTTTTTTTTCTTTGGTTCTGATTGGTGACCACGTTTAAACGAGGCGGTTAGAAAATTTTGAGCGGTTGAAAAAAGGCGGTTGAAAAGAGAGCGGTTAAAGACAGCGGATAGAAAAGATGATACGGTTGAAGAGAGCGGTTGAGTATTTAGTTTGATTGGTAACATTGTAGCGGTTGAATAGTATAAATTTTAATAAATAATAAAAAATTAAATTAATTTAGTTGGAAAATGAAAAATTAGAGTAATAAATTATTTTTTAATTTATAATAAGATATATGAAATGTTAAATTAAAAGTGTTAAGTGCTAAATAATTAGTTTTGTCATTATGATAATAGATTATACTGGTAAAATATCATAAATTATTTAAAAAATTGTAATAAATTATAAAAATGAAATTTATTCTAAAAACTTTTAAAAAAAACTGAAATCATTATCTAATTCATAATAAGAAATATCAATAAAAATTTCTCTTATCATTACCGTTGAAATTTACATATTTATCTCCAATCAGCCCATAACATATCAGCAATTTGATTACGAATTGCTGCCATATATGCTCCATCTGTTGTTGATTCAGCCTCTTCAATCTCACTGATATCATTTTCGTCAGTTCCGTGCTGTCCATTTGGATCTCCAGTTTCACTTACTTCATCAATAAAATCATCATCCAAAAAGCAAAGAAATATAATATTTGTAACTTTTTTTGTGAAAAAATACACTGTGCAATCTCTTTATAATACAAACATAACACAAACGTTGGTTTTTGCTAGTGGTTAGAATTGGTGTTTGCAACCACTAAAAAGAAGCTCTAACCACTCTCTTCAACCGCTTGCTCCAACCATGATATACAACCACCTTCTTCAATTAATTTGTTGATTGGTGATCTTTGGAGTGGTTCGTTTGCAAACAAGGTGTTAAGTTGCTTCCAATCAGACCCTTTTTCTTTCCGATGTATGACTAGAGACTCGATGACTTCTGATTCCTTCTCCATCCCTAGAGAGATTTCAACCTTTGTGTCTAGACATTCACTCTGTGTTGGTTCATTATATTTCTAATTTTGGTGTCAAATTATATGTTTTCATCAACAGGTAGAAGTTACTCTCCACGATGGCACTAAAACACTACCAAAAAAAACAAACGTATTGTATCACATAAATAGTATCACAAAACTAAACGATATTGTTTTAAATTATTTTTAATAACTGATATAAAAATTAGATATTAACATCAATTACAATAATCAATACTATTATTGATTTGTATAGCATCATTTCATTATAACCAATGCAAATCTAAATCATTTACATCACTTTAAAAATATTGATACAAATATATAAATTTACTTCATTTAATAATTGATGTATTTATTAATTTATATTCACAGCACTTAGAAAATAATACAAGTTTTACATCATTTTATAAATGATGTTAGCAAGAATATATTTCAAGAAAAAAGTAATTGGATAAATATATGTTATTTTTTTATTTTAAGTTATGTCGATTAAACTGTATCTATATATAATTTGATTTCACTATTCTCTATTTTATTTTATTTTTTAGCATGTATAGTGTTAAGCAAAAAAATTTATTTTATTTTTAAAAACTCTAAAATAGAAAACTCTTAAATATTTATTTCTTTTTGTTTTCAAAAAATAAGAATTGTAGTTCAAAAACGTAAAACAAAGAAAAAAAATAAAGTTATATTCTTTAATCGATTAAAACTTAAATCCAAACTCACAAAAAAAAAAAAAAAATTCCAAAACAGCTTGTATCCCACATCGACCGGGGCAAAACAAAGTTCTCCTAATTGCTTCTATATATATTTACTTCACGTTGATCCATTTTTTTGTGGGGATAACAACCAACTATGGGGCCTATCATAAATATAATTTTTTTTCAATCAAAGTATAAATAATTTTTGTCAGTTGAATATTTTTAAAAATGATTGAAAGACATAAATAATTAAATATTACATTACAGAAAAATATTTTCATATTATTTATTATAATACTGATTTTAACATAAATAATTTTCTAAAATGATACAAATATTTTACATTAGTTTTGATAGCTGATACAAATATTTTATATCAATTTAATAAAATGATGTAAGACTTACAACATTTTTTGTAAATGATGTAAATGAACATCAATTTTCCTAATTGAAACAAATATTCATTTTAATCGATGCAAATAATTCGCATCAACAAAATGTAAATCATTTATTAAAGTGATGCAGATTATTTTTGCATTATTTAAAATTGATGCAAAAAATAGAAAATAAATGATATAATACCACACTTTTTTTGTAGTGAAATACCCAATGTTGTTTCCGAAGCGCATGTTGATGTGGTAAATGACTTAGCTCAGCTTAAGGTCAACTTAGCTAATGTTGATAAATCATCCTACTCCTTGCCAAAATCAGTATAGCAAACCAAGTTCGTCAGGGAGATCCCGTATGCGCACTTGGTTCACCTCTTGGTGACCTTATGAACACATTGATCGCTGGAGTGATCAGATAAATATTTTAATTATCTGTTAATTTCATACTTTTTTATTCGTTTATGACATTCTAATATTCTGAATGTTTCTGATTTAGTAATGTAAATCGCATGGATTATGAGATTGGTTTGAAAAAGAAGGGGAGACGATTTTCCAAACTGATTGTGGTATTAACATGGTGATTTAGATTTTTTTTTCACTTCTCCAAAAACTATTGGGAAAAATGTAAAAAAATCTTCAACTTTCAAATTTGGGACGAAAAAGTATTAACTTTTGAGATGTCGTTTTAATTCCAAAGTTTAGTTTGAATTTTTGATAAAATAGTAAAATTTTGTTGACTTGGCCATTTCAAGCATACCGTTAAGTTTTCGTTAACAGAGTTAATTTTCTGCTAACAATCTCCGTTTAGTCAAAGACAAAATATATAAAGTTTGTTTACTAAAATTGTTTGGAAGCATGATGTGGTCCATTGGTTAAAGTGGAAATTTTGTTTACACCTGACCCGGGTTCGACTTGTTTTGGATGAAGTTTTTTTTGTTTTTTGAAAAAAGGATATCACGTGGATTCGAACTCGAGACAAAAAAGCCGCAAACGACAAGGCGTAACCAACTACGCTAGGTAGATTTGTTAACAAGTAATGAAACACAGATTAATATAACGTGTATTATATGTGTTTTTTAACTTCTTCAAACGGTATGCTCCTTCATAACCGTGACCGTTAGATACCGACATCCGCCGCATCAGAACCCTTTGGGTGCTGGTTCGTAATCGCCTACACACAAGGGACCGTCTCAGGAGTTGGGGTCTAAATGTGCCGTTGGAGTGCCCTTTGTTCATTCTCCGCAGAGATTTGAGCGACTTTCTTTACTCACTCCACTCTGAATCCTCCATCACACTTTGATGATTTGGTTCTATGGGTTCAGTTTCCATCTCGCAACAAAAAGCTTAACATTACTTGTAAATCCTGTTACAAACGATTGTCTATGAGATCTGGAAGGAGAGGAACTTCCGTATTCATAATTCATCTTCCAATTCTTCAACTACTATCATGAGGAAAATCAGGCAAACGATTCGAGGTAAGCTTTCCTCTCTTGATTCTCAATTCCACCGGAAATCCAACAGTCCATATCAGCCCGGAGGATTCTTATATATGCACGTGGTTCCGCTTTTATTCAAGTTTCAAGTCCACCACCACCTTGAGCTTGCAGTTTGAAGGGAACGCTCTTTTGGAAACAAATCTCTTTATAAACTCTCTCAGCTGTTGTACTCTCATATATGCTCTCCTTTTCATTCCCATTATGTATTCTTCTAGTGAACTCCTCAAAATGGTATCGATGTAAAAGGTACAAAGAAGATGAATGGAAGGTAAATTTAAAGGAGAAAAAAGAAGAATGAAGAACACAATGTAACCATAGGTTAACTAACATGTTAAGAAGAAAAAAGGATATACACATATACATAGGGTTAATTAAATAACAACCGAGTGAGATTGTTTTTTTGTTATGTGGCTGCACCCGGTTAGCGCTCTTGGTGACTTGGTGAGCCTATGTTGGACTTGGTATCAATGAGAATGACCAATTGGCAGATCAGATGAATAACCTGTTATATCATAGAAATGGGGATACTTTTTCTGAAGAAGACAGTTATGCAATTGAGAATCCATTTGCAACATCAAAACTCAACTCAATTTTTTGACTGTTATGACAACACGTACATCCATACGATTATAAGATTTGGTGAAGTAATTGCAAAGTTTCGAAGCTTCTTTAGCTCCCAGAAGCTAATAAAGCAGAAGAACATAATTATCTAGAATTTCTTCCGCTGTAAGAATACATTCCAATACGAAAAGTTGAAAGAATGATTACAATAACGGAACTCAGACTTCAAAGTTGAAAGAATGGTCCAATTGTCAACATGGAAAGCTCCCAATGTAGCCGAGATTTGAATCGAGTTGATACGTCTACTCGAGTTAGTAGAAGGAGAAAAACCAACAAACCAGTAGTGCAGCTTTCTAATCTTCTGTTGCACACAGACGCTCTGAAAAAAACATTCAAGAAAGAATTGAGGAAATGTCAGAGACGGAGCCAGTAGCACTTCATAAGAAGAATCTTGATTGTTTCGAGAGTGGCTCAAGGTGAAGATTTTTGGGTATAAAAAGAAAAGATTTCTTACTTAAGTATTCGTAGGTCAATATCATCGTGGTTCCCCAAGCCGACATGCTAAAGAATCTTGGGCCCAAACCCCTATAGAATCCTTTCCATCCATCTTCTGCTAGCAGAGTTTTCACCACTTGTTTCGCTGAAGGTCTATTTTCTTGATGTCCCATGACCTGCACAGAGATTTACGGTTTTGTATAGTATTAATTTCTATGTAGCAATACCCACAGACCACAGTTAATCTAATTGAGAACCAAGACATCAGGCCCGAAAGCTTGTTTATATTCAAGACAGTTAAAACAAATGCAAGTAAAATCAAGTTTTATTATGAACGGGCTAAGATTTAATACCTGCAGTCGCGTTTTGATTGTGTCTAACGGTGTTGTAATTGAGGATGCTGTTGCACCAGCGATAATTCCTCCAGCAGCCTGGACCAGAACAATTTTTGACTTACTAGGAGCAGCAGTCTTCGCATCCGAGTCACCACCATATCCTAAGAATCTGCTCAACAGTTAGCATATATGGGATCAGTGAAAATTCTATAGCTTTGACAGCAAATCCAAAAGCAGATATTGGATCAGTCATTTAGAATTTCGGGAACGACTGAAATGTCCAATCAAAACTAACAATTGTAACTATCATCAATTAATCAGATTATTCATATGTCTAACCTCCAGATAACACGCTGGCTTGATCCATAGCTAGCCCACCAAGCAGCACTTGAAGGAGAATAGGTCATAACAGACAGACTAAACCCCCTGTATAATCCCCTTACACCATATGACTTAATGATTTTAGTGGCAACATCAATACCACCAGTATATTTAGCGTGACCTGAGTATCCTTGTACCATCAACTTTTGACTAACCTGCAGAAAATATAAGAAATATGGTTTTCAGCAACTCATAGTGATAAGAACAATCACAGCATGCACTGATATTTAACAAAGAGGTTTGTGGTGTAAAATACATACAACATCAATTGGGACAAAGACAGCCTGTGAGAAAAGAGAAGCTGTCATGCCGGCAATTCCATTAGCAATGGCAGCTTTTGTAGGTTCACTTAGCTCGAAAGGTGCAATCATCTTAAACGCAGAAATCTTTGTGGTCTCAAGAGCAGTTAGAAATATAATCCTTGCAGGTACTGCACCTGTAATTACAGTACCAAAACCTCGATACAGACCAGGAACACCGTCATTCTTCAGTATTCCTTTTATAACAGAGAATGCACTCCTCTCAGCAATTTCTTTAGAGGCAACTTGAAGCCTTGTTTTCACCACGGAAACAGGATACAGAGCTACAGTAACACCAGTGAATAGGCCAGCACCAACAACGTAAAACCTCCTTTTGTCAAGCCTGTAAGTAAAGGAAGGAGAAAGACCACAAATGATTAAAGCTAGAATGAAGATATCAAGTGTCTTCTTCTCTGTAACGTACAACCACCTCAGATTATGATAAACACTAAAACAAAGATCCAAATGCATACGAGATCTTACACCAAAACAAAGATTATGATAAACACTAGAGAAACGAGTTTTTACGAACCAAATCAATATCTGAAATCGAGCTACTCTCATGAACTAGGGAGCCCTAGAACCAGATTCTTCCCAATAAGAAATGGTGAAAATCTTCAATTACATCCACCAAATGATTCCATCAAAACAACGCGAGATATCCAATTTCATGTATTGATAAAATTCACCGAAGAACCAATCCAAAATCACAAAAACTGGATCGAAACAATAAATTCGGACTAATGACGAAAACGCCAGAGAAACAAAAATCAATCGGAAGAAGAAAACAAGCGGATCAATCAATAGGGAAATTGAGTAAAAAAAACGAAGAACGTACTTGTCCCAGTTAATCTCTGTCTGACCAAACGATACGCGAGCACTCGGTGGCGTGTTCATGACTTCTCTCTCTGACGCTGCGAGACTGAGTCTGAAGCGAAATGACCTAATCTCCCCTACGACTCAGGAAGACATCTGGAGATCAAAGCAGAAGATGATGAAGAAGAGGATGACGGCGAAATTGTAAATTTCTAATTGCAGATTTCTTGGAGGCAAATTCAACAACAAACTCTGAGATTCGTCCGTCGTCGTCGGGAATAAAGAACAAAAATATTTTCACACATACAGGAGAAAATTTTAAAACGCAAACGCGTTTTTACTTAATCTAAGTTCCGCGTTTGGTCAGCAACAAACTTTATTTTTTTTCAATCAAAAATTCAGATCTCAATCAAAGAGCATTCATTTGGCCATTTGGGGATGGAAAATACTTAGGTTCACTCCTAGGGTGAACCTTCTTGTTCACTTCTTCCTTTTCAACCAATTAGAATCTTCTATACATTATTTTATTTAAAAGAATAAATCAAAATTAAATTAAAAGCAAAATAGATTAAGGAAACAAATTCTGTATAATTTTTTTAAGGAAAGTTAAATATTAGCTTGGTTTAGATTTTACAATTAGAATAAAATAATATATCGGTTTAGGTTTACAAATAACGTGATTAGGGTTTAGATTTTACAATTCAGACAAAATTATATGTCGGTTTGGGTTTACAAATGAAGTGGTTAGGGTTTAGATTTTACAATTAAAACAAAATTATATGTCGGTTTGGGTTTACAAATGAAGTGGTTAAGGTTTAGATTTTACAATTAAAACGAAATTATATGTCAGTTTGAGTTTACAAATGAGATGGTTAGGGTTTAGATTTTATAATTAGAATGAAATTTTATATCGGTTTGGGTTTACAAATGAGATGGTTAGGGTTTAGATTTTACAATTAGAATGAAATTATATATCGGTTTGGGTTTATAAATGAGATGGTTAGGGTTTAAATTTTACAATTAGAATGAATTTATATATCGGTTTGGGTTTATAAATAAGCGGTTTAAGTTTTTAATTTTACAGATTTTGTTTCCTTATTTTATAAGAAGGTGAATGAATAGGTTCTTAAATGCATTATGACATGTTAGATTCTCATTGGCTAAAATAATGAGAAGTGAACAAAGAGGTTCACCTTAGGAGTGAACCCAAGAATTGTTATTTGGGGATTTAAACGCCACCGTGCGGGACTGGTTTCCAGATTATTTTTTTTTTTCACTGTTATATAATAATAACATCATTTTAAAATACAGTTACTGATTTTTTTTTGGCCAAACACAGTACTGTACCTCTATAAAGTATTTTTGTCCAATATATAAAAAAGGTAACTCTATAAGTGTCTAATTTCGATAATAGGTCAAATTCTTATCTTATTTTCAAAATACTATTCTTGACATAGATTTTTTTATAGAATATATACTTTAAAACTAATGGAGCCATTTCGGACAGATAGGAAATTAGAAAATATCTTCCAACAAAAAAGTGTCTTCCCAAACAAAACGCCGTTTTTGACCTTTTATGCCTTTTCGGACCAACGAAATATAACACACAACGCGAATTTGTTGAAACGCGTCAATGCGTGTATAATTAAAGAACCGGGCCCTAATTGGGCTGAATTTATTTATTTGAGCCCAATTAATCTACTTTCTAGCTTTCTAGCTTTTTGTTGTTTTGCCACTTTCTCAAATCAATCATCAATGCTTCACTTTTACTGTTTCACATGAGTGATCAAAAGAAGTACAAAAGTACAAAACCAATAATATATCAATGGCGTCGGTGACGGTGATGAAGGTAAAAAAAAAAATTACACATCTCTAATCATATTCTCTAACAAAAAAAAACCCCTTTTTTTGATCTTTTAACAATCTTGTTACAAAAAAAAAAAACAGTTCTTGTTTAAATCACCAGATTGTGATGAATAGAAGAAGAAGAATGGTGAGTGAGAGAGAAGCAAAGCTTCCTTGTGCAGAGTTTGGTAGAAAAGGGTATGAATCTGGTGGAGGTAACATACATTCATCACCATTAAAGTACACTTTTCTCGGAAAAGCCCAACCTTGCTTGAAAGTGAATGTCTTTTGATCTTTCTGTAGCAAAACCTCTGATTGAACATTCCCTGAAGGTCCAGCTTCCATTAATAGATCATTGTAAAACTTGGTTCCAAAGAACATTCCAGTATCATCTGCATCAATAAGAATTATTTAGTCTTTTCAGTGTCTGGTTTTAAAAGTTGAATAAGTTGTAACTAGGAGAGAATGTTACTTATGGATCCATAAGGAGAAACTGGTTTGTAATCAAAGCTGAAAACTTGAGTCACGTTGTTGAGATTTGGGTGCTGAACTGCTAAAGTCCAGAGTGTATGATTCATCCGGTAATTGAAATTTGTGATAGCTATCTTCACTCGCCAATAGTCTTTGTAGTTGGTTTTAACGTGCCAGTGGACTCTGACAGGGCACATGTGATGTGTGCATTGCAGCAAAGGAGTGTTGTCTTTTTTCGGTGTGTTGAGACCTTTCATGGTTAGAATCTTTGAATCAGCCCTGCAAGACAATATTGGTAATGTCTTTTTCAGTTTAGGAGATAAGAAAAGGTTTTGAGTTTGAGTGATTTGTGTTTTCTTTTTGCTCACTTGACGCAGCTCTTTTTGTTTTCGCAACCACAGGCACAAGATGGGCAAGGAGTTATGGTGTCGTTGTAGAAAGATGAGAAGGAGACGCAACAGCTTGGATGCTTTCTGGCTAGAAACTGTGAGTATGTGCAGGTAACATTCCATGTCACTGCAGCAGAAACATATGTTTGAAATGTTGTTTAGAGATCAACGATGCATATGATATAGATGAAGGAAGCATAAACTTCTTCAACTAAGCTCTGTTTAAACTTACTCAAGGCTTGTGTTTTTCGCCGTTTATCAGTTGTGAGAAAAACGGTAGATGGCACGATTTTGGCTGGACCACAAGTGTAACCAGGCCCAGGACCAAGCAATGTGAAGTTCTTAGGAAGCTTGACTGTCTTGTTTGTAGTTCCAGCCAAACCAGCGCTAATTTGAAACTGTGATACAGCGGCTGATGGATCTTGACCCCAAGCTCCAATTACACCGCCTTTGCAACAGTTTGAGAACTGTTGATTGTAAGGCACACCTGGCAAGAGATCAACGACCGTGGGGGTTTTCTTACAACAATGAGGTACATTTCCCTTGAACTTGGAACAGTCTCCTTGTTCTGTTGTTTGCGCACCAACCATTGACCAAATCACTTCTTTCTTTGCCCATGTCCAGCCTAATGTCCAACCCGGGTTTTGTATGTGCCGGTATACTTGGAAGTTGTTCATAGTTACCGTTGCCTGCAAAATGCATATAATATATAGAGATGATGAGAGTTTGTACAAGTTTCAAATTTGCATACATGCATTCACAAGCGCAGGAAGCATTCATACCACATAGCCATCTGCTGTCCAGGACATGATATCCCATTTGATTGTAACGTTTCCACTAGGGTCCAATGGATCATATGCAGCTGTAAAGCGAAATCACAGAATAAGAAGAATAATTTAAGGTGTTGCAAATAGCTGGCAAAAATGTATGTTCAGGACTTACTTGCGCTAAAGATGATCATGAAGAAGAAGCAGAGGAAGAGCCTCATCTTTTTGTAATTTCCTAAGAAAGATTTAAGGAAATTGATTCCAGATATGGTACTTTAACTTCAGGAATTTGAAATTGATGAGTTTATGGATTTAAACAGAAGTTTTTCACAGATTATAGAAGAGTTTTTTTGCTTTTTGGTGTGAAGATGGGCTTTACCTACTTCTTGTTGCATTCTCCAAATTTATTCTTTCTTGATTCCCATAACTTTAAGCAATGTTTATGGTGAATGATAATAAAACAGCAACAGAAACTGACGTGTTCTAGTCCGAACATAACATCTCAACTGTCTTTTCTTAAAAAAAGAACAGGAAACCCCAATGATTTAGAAATGAGAAGTGAGAAAATAACTTGGGATTGAAGATAAAAAAAAAAGTGGGACTGGCCATGAGTCAACTTCTGACACAAACATATCTCCCAACTTAGCTTACCATCTTCCTAAGGATTCCTGTTTTCTCTTAAAGAAAGCAATGCATGAAAAGTCTCCGCAAAATTGAACTGACAAAAAGAGGCCAACACAAAGAAGAATGACAATTTCAAAAAGATCAGCGGTCAAAAAGAACTCTGTGAAGAAAACACAATCGGTCTGCCTTTGAGATGAATATATCGGTCTTTCGATCGATGAGCGCTTCTTCTTCTGAGAAATCTTCAGACAAATCTTTCAACGAACAGTCAATCCCTGAGTACCTGATGATGCCTCCTCTGTTACCTTATTAGCTTGGATTGTGTTAATTACATTTGTAATATTGTCCTGCATAAACACAACCAAGAAACATGTTATTATTACATAAGCATTCACAATATCACATAAGTCTAGAATTGCAGTTTCCTGTTTTACCCGCCATGCTGCAAGCTTTGTTCGAAGAGACTGCCACTGCTTTTGACCAAAATCACGCTCCGCACAGCGGCTGAAATATGAACAAGTATGAAAGTATGAGAATGTGTGACTTTACACATATGAACTGATAGAAAAGAGTAAAGAACTTGCCTGACAATTACAACTTGGTTCATCTGATCCATCTTACAATCAACCAATTTTGCAGTTATTGCCTTAACCACCCACAATTCAACCTCCTCTTCATTTACCTGTAACCCATACAAATTATATGAGTTTGAGAAGCAACGAAAAAGGTTCAACGTTTAAAAGTATTGTTCAAGCAAAACAAGTTAACCTGTAGAGTGTTCTTGATTGAGGCATACGATATTTTTCCAGATTCATCTGAGGCCAGATCTACTAATGACAACAATCTCATCTTTGCTACACAGTCTTCCTCGACAAGCCCTGCAAACACCATCTATGGCTTATTATGCTGAATACTTGAAGATTCTCTGAAGGCGCTTTATCAAATTATGATAACCGGTAAAGGGATAATGAGGACAGTACCATAGGTTTGCAGAAATCCTGAATTCGCATTTTGGAATTCCATGTATGCATCCAGCCTCTGGGTAAGAAAAATCTTTAGTAGATGGTAAACTAGTGCATTGTTAGGATCCTTCTCCAATTGTACGACGGCTGGCATGTCTAATAAATCACACTGCATATCAAAATACAAAAATCATGGATGTAATTCCAATATGAAAAAAGACTTCACTGAACAAAAAGCAGTAGTTACACTTCCAATGAAAGTAAAAGTCATTAGCAACATTTGAATGAAAACGCTTTATGAATTATGATACCTGAAATATACTGGGAGCCTTGAAAAATTCAATAATAGCTCGTACAGCTTCCTCCTTGGCTTCACTCATGACCTGGGCATCCTCATTGGAGAAAGTGGCCAAATACTTTGTCACAAACTGAAGAGATTCTTCAGCCAAACTGAAATATTAATTAAAAGAAAAACCATGAGTACCTAACCTAAGCAAAAAAAAAAAGAGGTCAAAGAAACATACCTTTTATTTTCTCTCAGCACTTTAGGAATGGCAAGAAATACTTCCCGCTGATCTTTGATGTCAATATTCCAATCTTTCAAGAAGCTGTCAATCTTCTTAAAGGAAGGCACTATATACTCGGTAATCTTCCCGTTTACAGCCAGTTCCAGAGCTTTCATATATACTTGAAAACGAGCATTAGGGTGGTCAAGCATGTTATAGAGATTGAAGAGGCTGCACACAGCAACAAGCAACAGATGAGAAACACAGAACACATAAATGAAACATATGATCAAAAGACTCATACGATGCATTAGCTCAAAGAGTAACACGATCATACATTTTCAAGCGCAATGAAGCTTTATCATCAGGCTGTTGAACAACCTTAGAAGTAATAGCTTTCACCATTTCAAGGACTTCCTCAGGAGTTTTCACATTCTTCACAAGGCTGCAAATTATGGTGTAGGTACACTCAAGATCTGATAAGAGGCAAAAAAAAAACATTAGAAGAATTATGCACTAATACATATATTATAGTAGAAAAGGAACTAATGATAAATGATGACCTTTCTCAGAGATCTTGGTTGATACCAAGTCAGCGGAAGTTACCATTAAAGTTGCCAAATCCAACCACCTACAATCTCTTATAGACTCCTCTGCTTCCCTACATAGCCTAGAAACTTGGGGCTCTGAAACCTAATTAGCAAAGATTAACTTAACACTGAGGCAATTTTTTAATTAAAACAAGCAGATCAAGTGAGAGATTGCAAATGGTCATAGTAATATAGAACACTAAATTTCTCAATTCAGCCTCCATTTCTATCATCACAACGCCTCATCAATCAATAATTCAATACTGTGGCAAATAAGAGATCATAAACCCCAAAAGTACCTCGGGACCAGCATCGGCCCAGGCAAGCTGGGAAGTAAATCGAACAATGGCGAGCGAAGGATCTTCCTCGGAGGTGGGAACAATCGTCGTCATTCTCTTTCTCTGGTTTTTGAATCTCCTCGACTGAGTCCTTAACGCTAATCCTAAATCCCTAGCGCAAGTTCTACCAATTCAACAGCTGAGCAACAAAGGAACGACTGATAGGGGGAACCCTAGTCGATGCTTAATGTTTTCTGTTCGGTTTATAATTAAACCGGATCCGGTCTAATAAAAACGACGAGGGAAATTAACGGTTTTCCGTATCCAACGGCTCTCCGTGTATTATAAATTAACGTATACAATCTAACGGTCATGATCAAATCGTATAAATTATCTCTCGGCTAGTTTTATTTGACCAAGGGTCTAGTTCCTCCTCAGATCGGAAGATTGTAATTGTTCTTTTGGTTATATAATCTCAAATAACAATTGTTCCATGTGGATTGAGGTGAGGCATCAAGCCACATAATGAGATAAAAACACCAGCCCAAATCGTTTCGACTTGGAACATCCATGTTAATGAGATCACTTGTAGAGACTCTTGTTTGTATACAAAAAAGGGTGACGAATTTCATGAAACTGTTAATATTTTGTCAATCAGATGGTGACTGATAGATAAAAAAGCCATAAAAGGAACATGAAAGCTACTGTAAGATGATCGTATTATGGATTCAAAGATTCAGGAACGTAATCTTGAACATTTGTAGATCCAATAGGAAAGGTTTGGCTTCTAGCTTTTTGCAAGATTCAAGTTGACATATCCTTTTTTTTTTTTTTTTCAAGAACACAAAGAAACGTCCAAATCCAAAAACAATCCCCACAACCAGTTTCAAAGGAAAGGGAATAAATTAAGTTACAATTTTTTTTACAATTGTTCGTTTTCAACGGATCAAATGCTGAGAGATTGTCGTACATGGTAATACAAATCATTTGTCACATCCAGATGGACCAGAACCACCAAACAAGTAACCAAGAGAAGATCCTCCACCTGGTGCTGCATGAACCTTCGTAGATGGTCGCTCCTGTATCTCAAAACCAATACAGACATTTTTGTTAAATTCCAAATCAGTTTCCATTTCGATTCTCAAATGACAAATACTATATGTCAAAAAACCCTTATTACCGTGAGGAAGTTGCCACAGTTTTGTCCATCTGATCTGTAGTAATTGTTAGGACTTCCTCTCACACCAGCCGAGACCTCACCGTCACCGGTCTTATTTTTATCGCCCGTGGTTGTTGTGGTGGTGGTGGTCTTGGGTCTGCCTCCAGCTCCATCGGTGGTTGTTGTGGTAGTCGTGGTCGTGGTAAAGCTAGTTTTAGCGTTGGGCTTGGTTGGTTTGGAAACAGGCTCGGGGGAACCAAAAAGATAACCGAGAGAGCTCTCTCCACCGCCGCTGTTAACTCCTCTAGCTTTACCCATTTTCCGGCGAGAATATTTCGCCACCGGTTCTTGAAAATCTAACAATGTGTAACATTGAACAAATCCATATCAATATAGATCTATAACGTATTTGGATCATTATGAACCATTAAAGATACATAGGAGAGAGTGTATTCGTTGTTTACCTTTGTTTGTTTTTTTTTGGTTTGTTTCTTCTTCTTCTTCTTCTTCTTCGATTGGCCGCAAGTTAAGGCAGAGGAGAAACAGAGGAACAAGGAGATACGCACATGAGAATGTGTTTATATATAATTTCCACGTGTAAGATAATGTGTGGTGAGAAATAGGCGTGAAGTTATGGTACGCACGTGTGGGGTTAGTTGTTTCTTGAAAATCGATTGAATTTTAACCGGTTTTCTTATTGGGTTAACCCGGTTTAAGGGACCAAAATTAATCATAAGACCAAAATTTTAACCGGTTTTCTTTTTATTTTTCATTCATGTTGGTCCAAAAGCTGTTTACAACCATTTGTGTTTATATATTGTCATTATTTTATAGATTAAAAATGTTTTCGAATCTCAAGGAAAATAATGACAGCCCACAAAATTATATACAATCAATTTTGAATTTTATCATGTCGATCATAGACAGACAGCACAGAGAAGGAGGCCATGATATAAGATTTATATTTTACGTTTGAATAATACCATATGCCAATATTATAAAGAAAAAATTGTTGGGAGTGTTCGGATGGGCTTATGGCTATTGAAAAAGCAAGAGGAGACTACAAAAGTAAGCCCAATAGTCTTTTTGAGCTTCATTTAATTTGTTGGGCTTATTAGCTACAATTCTTATTAGTTTTATATTATTACTTTTTTGTAGCTTTTATAAAAGTAAAAAATTAGAAGTTTATCAAATTAGTGCAATTCTTTTTTTTTTTTTTTGTCAGCTTTTCTTTTTAGTTTATGACAAATAAACCCAAAAAGAGAATAAAAGTTGTATATTATAAATAAATAGAAATAAAAAAAACTCTGACAAAGGAGGTAACCTCAAGACTTGAAAGGGTTGTAAGAGCCCATGACTTCAAGGGACCATCACAAAAATGTACGATCATCATCATGATCATCATCATCACATCCTACGGACGAGATTTTCTCGTTGACTTGGATTTTATAAGAGTGACGTTGAAGTATGGCAATGGACATGTGAAGATCTGTAGAAACCCCTCACTTTTTTACATCTGAATTTTCCTGCTACATTTATGAAAGAAATATATATTCTTTGTTTAATACTAGTCTTTTTTTGTTTTTAATATACTATACATTTAGTTTTATTTCTTTGGAATATAATATACCAAACTAAGCCTTGAGTTAGATGGTGACACGACTTGTTTTCTGCAATGTGGTGGTGGTGCCTTACATGGTTTCCATGCTCTCTCAGTTCACAATTTGTGTTACTATACATTTCCCTCAGATGTACTATATGTTATTTTCCATTTATTGTTACTGTGTTTCTATTTCCCTCACCTCACACATGTGTTGAAATAAATACTTTTTGGGAAAGTAAATGAACTAATTTAATTGAAAATCAGAAAAATATGAAATAAATTAGAAGTTCCAAAGGTAGTACAGCAACTTGTGCGCTTTTTAATTTTACCTTATGGATGCTGATAAAAAGGGAATTGCCAATATGATTGGAACAACTTGATGAATAATATATACTCATTAAACAAATAAACATTGAAAGAGTATAGTCTATACTTCCATTTCAGCTTTCTATGATCATTATATCTTATTCAATGTTATCAAAATTAATTACACTACACATGAAGGTGTCTTAATGGTCTATATATCGTAGAACGGCGTCTAGATACGCCACTGAATTTATCACCCTAACCTTGGTGTTGGTGGCATATAGAGTTAATTAAGATTCATCTGGAAACTATGTGCTAGTTAGTTCAACGCTGTTGATCTAGCTAGCTTGTGACTTTAAGGAGCTAGCTCTAGGTTTCTTTTCGATATATAGCTCCTCTCTCATCGATCTCCAACTATCCATTCGATGAATCACACAACGATCGATATATTCATATCATGCCTTAATTACTCTCTGACACATTCGCTATTTTGAACAAGGATCACTTCATTTCTTCCTCGAGGGTTAGCTTTAATTCCACGTTTAGAGAATGCATTGGATGATATTGGTTGTCCTTGATACGTGTAATGAAATGAAGTTCTGACCAAACGAAACAAGGTGTTACGTCTACTTATGAAACAATAATTATGTGCAGAGAAACTAGTTCGTACATTGATTATACACGAAATGAATAACAGGTGGGATAAATAAGATGGAGTTTTATATCATTAAATACTTGTGGTGTGGATTAAAATCCATACGACATCCGTTTCAATATTTTTAAGATCAGATCCTACCAAACGAAATCAAATCGTAAAAGTGAAAAGATTGTTAAAATCATCATAGAATCCTTCATAGTCTGTTTGAGATAGACTCAGAACTGTACACCTATATCGTTGGTTTAATTAAAATTGTTTAATCTACTCTTAGTTAGTTACGAGCAATATCATTATTTGATTTTAGTACTTTCCAATGAGGCAGTCATCGTAAACAGAGTTTGGTAGTAGTGGGCAGATTAGGATTATGTACTTAGGGAATATCAAAGTGATTAGTATATTTTTTAAAATTAACCACTAGATCCTCCCACCCAACGAAAAACTTAAGTGCTGGCTCGTATTTTAACCAACTTCTTTTATATTATAGCCAGTTTTTAAGTATGTGTGAAGGAAGCACCAAATTGCCATGTGCATATGATGAGAACTGGTATTATTTAATACATTTAAAAGGTTTTAGAATTTAATCTAATTACCAAAACTTGCATGCCTTAATATGGTAATTTGTTTCTTGACTTTTGTTATTTTCCTTTTTGATCCATACACAATAACATTTAATAAGGTACCTAATAGGAATAGCTTGGCTAAACTTCTAACCAATGCTCATGACTCATGATAATTGAACACCTTCCTTTTTAAGAAGTTAAAAAGGAAATATAATCAAAAAGTGAATCTTAATAGTTCTATAGGTCTTTATCACGTACACGCATATATCGATCTAGATCACAAATCCAAATTGACGATCATTTTTTGCCGATGCATTTGTAGTGTCACCATCCGCGAAAGAAGATGTCCATCGTAGAATTCTTCTATTTTCTTTTCTTGGTAACTCATCGGTTGGATATATTATCTCTAAATTAATACGACATTTTATATTGTAATATACTTTGTCAAGTTCTATACTAATGACTAATGAGATTGTGTCTAATGTTCTTAATTAATCTAGTACTAGTATATTGTTTTTTTCTCTGCTACTTGCCAATACAAGCCTTTCGTTTTTTTGGGAACATAAAAATCTTCTCGACGATGTCTATTGCCTATTCTATGAGTTGACCTAATTGATCTCTGTGGCGAAACAATATGTACGTTATATGAAAAGATTGCTTTTAACTAATCACTAAGTAATGCCTTAAAAGTTAGGGATAAATCTTTTTTTAAAACGGTCTCACGAATCGCATTTCTATGTGAGAGAATTTATTACTTTGTCTGCCTATTTGCATACACATATATGAAGAAATTAATTCTCCTTTTCCTTAGTAATACAACTTATTTTCATATCCACTTTTTTTAGTACTCTCTCTCTATCACAAAGGATGATGTTTTAGATTTTTCACATTAATTAAGAAAAACATTTAATGTTTAGATATAAATGCATTATTTATTTATAATAATATTTCTTATTACTATTAACCAATAGTAGTTCACCAAACTTTAATATTTTCATTTAATGGTTCTTGAAATTTACAATTTTTTTAGTATTAATTGATAAAAATCCTAAAAAATCATCTATTATGATACAAGAAAAAATCCTAGAAAATCATCTATTATGATACAGAGGGAGTACTTTTTTACTCTCTCTCTATATATATATATATATTTTTTTTTTTTTGCTAAATATGTAAATATCATTAGAATGAAAAACGTTTTACAAAAAAAGTAAGACCTACACAATAGCAGCTTTGGCAAAAAAAATAAAACAAAGCTACTAAAGAGTTACAAAAAGATTTGGGTTGTTAACGGATCCAGTGGAGCATGAGATTTCGCCAATGCTTCCACAGCTTACTCGCGGTGATAATGTTGCGGACTTCCCAGTCGATGATCCTAAAGATGACTGGAGGGGCAAGCCTGCAAGAGTTATGAAGAAGATTATTTCTCTGCCCCCAAATATTAGAGATGACTACCTGAGTTACCACTTTTTTGAGCAGCGCAGGGGCAGAAGTGGTTGATTGTCTGGTCCAAGATAGGAGTTTGTTTCCAGGAGCTGAATAGCCGTTGTCGGGGACACAATCTACTGAAAACCAACCGCCAAAGTTGTGCGGAGAACTCACAAGCCAACATAAGGTGGTCTCTAGATTCCGACTCGATCGTGCAAAGACAACATTCTGAGGATCGTAAGTGACCCCAAGCAGCGAGCCGTTGGCGTGTAGGCAGTCTGTCAAGAGTGGTGATCCACATGTGGAAAGCAAACCGGGGTATTGCACCCTTAAACCAAACAGAGGGGACCCAGTTCTTCTGAGAGTCCCTAGGTCGAACAGCTTCCCAAGTCCTTGCGGAGGAGAATCCTTGACAAATCACATCACTCACCGACCAAACAAAGTCATCATTAGGCAACTCAGGGGACGGGGCCAGGAGAAAGGAGAGGTGATCATGAATAGCACGAGCTTCGGATGATCTAGAAGAGGGAACAATCCATTCACCATTCCTGTAGTCGTCTGCAACTTTTGCTTCCCGCGGAATTCTCAGATGACGTGAACCAAAGTCACCAAGCCTCTTGAACAGAGGACCAAGAGAGGTCCAGCTATCAAACCAGTAAGATGCCTTTAATCCATTTCCCACCTGAGCCTTAATGAATTGCTCTGCGAGTGGCCTTAAGCCAAGAAGCGTCTTCCATGTACAGGTGTCAGAGGAAGAAGCGTTTATTTCCCAGAGTGAACTATTTTTGATGTGATGGTGATGGTGCCAGGCAGCCCAGATCGAACCATTACTCTCGAACAACCGCCAGATGAGTCTTAGAAGAAGGGCCTTGTTCCACTCTAGGAGACTTCTAAACCTAAGTCCACCCTCTTCCTTAGGCAGGCATAAGGTTTTCCAAGCCACCTTCGCCACTTTACCTTCCTCAATATTACCAGACCATAAGAATTTATGGCAAAGACTTTCCAGTTTTTTGATACAGCCCTTTGGGAGGATAAAAGAGGTCATCCAGAAGTTGATGGTGCCAAATATAACCGAAGAGATCAGTTGAACACGACCCGCAAAAGACAGGGATTTGGTTGACCAGGATCTAAATCTTCGAGTAATCTTATCGAGCAGTGGCTCATATTCAGCAATACAGAGCTTTCTGCACATGAGAGGGAGGCCCAGATATCTGATGGGTAGTGTGCCAAGCGGGAAGCCGTAGGAGACCGCAGTTGAAACTTCAGTTTGGTCTTGTCTCGCAAGAAAGAGTTGGATTTTATCCTTATTCACTTGTAGACCCGACCAAGAAGCGAAATCATCCAGAGTTTCACAAATTCCGTGCAAGGAGGAGCTGCCACCATCGAAGAATATCATAACATCATCTGCAAACATCAAATGAGAGATGTCTAGTTTAGAGGCTTTAGGGTGGTAATGAATATAACCACTTGCATAGCGAGATTGTAGCAGCTTCGAGAAAACCTCCATAGTAAGGACGAACAGGTACGGCGAGAGGGGGTCTCCCTGCCTTAAACCCTGAGAACTCTTGAAAAAACCTCCACTGCAACCATTAACTGCGATTGTGAATGATGCTATGGAAATGCATTGATGGATCCAGTTGATAAATTTCTCAGGCATGGCGACCGCACGCATGGCAGCTATGACAAAATCCCATCGTACCGTGTCAAAAGCCTTGCGAAGATCAACCTTAAGCATGCCCCTGGGCGATATGTTTCTCCAGTTGTATCTGTGGACAATCTCGGTAGCTAAGAGGACATTTTCAGCGAGCGACCTACCTGGAAGGAAAGCAGACTGCGCCGGTGATATGACATTGGAGAGAAGCTTTTGTAGTCTGCCTGTGAGGAGCCTCGCAATGACCTTGTATAGAGTGTTTAAGCACGAAATTGGTCTGAAATCCGCAGTGGATGTAGCATTCAGTGTCTTAGGGATAAGGACAAGTGTGGTAGCATTCCACTGTTTTAGAAGTGTACCCGAGCTAAAGAACTCTTTGATGGCTTTGGTGACTTCAGCACCAATGACACTCCAAGTTGCTCGGAAGAACTCAGCAGAGTATCCATCTTGACCGCAAGTCTTGTTTCTTGGTAGTGAAAAGAATGCTTCCTTGATTTTGTCTTTGGTGAAGATGCGTTCAAGATCACTGATTTGATCAGGAGAGCAGCGATACGACAACATGAGGTTCATGTCCTCTTGCTCAAGTAAACAGGGGCCAACCTCAGCTCCCAGAAGATTCTCAAAATACTTCGCACAGTGAACAGTAATGCCTTGTTGCGTTTCTATTCTCACACCATTACCATCATAAAGTGTATGGATCGTGTTGATAGCCTTCCGAGTATCAGCCATTCTATGGAAGTAGGCTGAGTTCCCATCTCCCTCAGCAAACCATAAAACCCTTGATTTTTGGAGAAGAAAACTTTCCTCAGCAGCAGAGAGAATAGTCCACTTACGTTTTGCTTCAAGCTCGAGTTCAGCATTGGTGGTGGAGGGATCCGCTAGCGTGAGGGATTGATAGCTCAGGAGTAGTTCGTGAGCTTCCTTTGTGCGCTTCTCTAGATCAGAATAGTTAGATCTGCTTAATTCCTTAATCGGCTTTTTGAGGGCTTTTAGCTTCTTGGATACTCAGAACATTGCAGAACCCACAACATTGAGTGAATACTAGTGATGACTTACTAAGGCAAGGAAATCTGGATTCTGCGTAAGGAAGTTGAAAAACTTGAACGGTCTTTTCTCCTTTATATGATCCTTCTCCAGTACCACTGCACATGAGGCATGGTCAGAGAAGTCAGGCTCACCGAAGATCCCCAAGGATGATGGAAACTCCATACACCAGTTCTCGTTTACCAGGATGCGATCAAGCTTCTTCGCCACTGGTCTTGATTTGCTTTTATTCCACCAAGTAAACATATTCTCCTTGTAAACCAGATCAAACAACTCTGTAGAGAGCAAGCAGTTTCGCAGGTTTCTTGTTCTTCGATCTACATTCATCGTTGTTGCCTGTAAATGTTCTTGGGGGTGCAATGTTTGGTTAAAGTCACCAAGAACAATCCACGGCCTGTCACCGACAACTTGAGACGTACCCAGCTCAGCTATATACGTCCAAAGCTCCTGTCTTTTGTCCTCTTCATTCGCCGCATAGACCACCGAGACTACAATCCAACATCTAGCTCTAGGCAGAAGGACTTTGCAGGTGATCATTTGCAAGGATTTGGCTACAGTCACAACCTGAACCGCAGGATCCCACACAACCCAAATCTTCCCTAACTAAGAGAAGGCATAGTTAGAGTCAAAAGACCAGCCGGGAAGAAGCGCTGATATAAACTTCATATCCTTAGGCTGTTTGACATGCGTCTCTATGAGACCACCAAAAAGGGGCTTATTAGCCCTAAACCACTTCTTAAATCCGCTCCGATGGGAAGCTATATTAAATCTCCGGACATTCCAACAAAAAATTTCTTTTGTACACATAATTAATGGGAGAGTTTCAGGCCCTTGCCTCTCTGGAGTTTCTGTTGCCTCTTTGACAAAACTTTGGTGAACTTATCTTCCTCCGAGTCCGACGAGGGGATATCAGATGAGTCTGCAGATACAGCATCATCTGAGATAACATGTTGGTGCAGATCAGATGAGCTAGCTACATCCTGTTTAGTGGAGGTCTCCACTACAGGGCATGGAACATGACTCGCTTTACTGTCTGTCGGTTGTGCATCAATCACCCCGGAGACCAGTTTGATCTGCCATTGCTTCGCAACTCCACTACCTCGCAGAGCCGGCTCCTTTGCTGTCTGATTAGGAGGACCAGGCGTAACAGACCTCCGCCGCCTTTGCTTCATGTGCTGCTTGGATTGAGCAGAACTTACTTTCGGACAGACCTTTGTGGCGTGGGAAGAGGAGGAACAGGATGTACAAGTGATGGGCGCTGATCTGCAGTGTTTGATGCTATGGCCAATCTCATTACAGTGAGAGCAGACCGGCGGCATCCACGGACTAGAGACCATAATCCTACTAATCTGGCCGGATTCAAACTGCACATTGACTGCTTCCGGCAACGGTTTCCTCGGATCAATTACCGTGAGGACTTTGGCCACCTCCAAGTTTGTTTTATTTGCTGTTGTGGGATGAAGGCAGTTCGGGTCCCCAACGAGACTAGCAATGCTTTGCAGACCCTCTTCATGAAAGAATTGCAGTGGCACATTTCTGAATTCAATCCAGATTGGTGCAGAGGACAGTACAGGCTTCGCAGGGGTGAACCCTGGTTCCCACTTTGCGACAAACATTGTTTGTCCTTCTATCTGCCACAATCTTTGGGTGAGGACACGGTTGCGGGTACGGGAGTTTGGGATTCTGAACAAGAAGGCATTGCCTTCCATCTTCGACACGGTGATATCCTTGTAGCTGCTACTCCAGATACCGTTAACAATATTGTGAATGGTACCTTGAGATGGGGGGTCAGAATAGAATTGACCAAGAATGAAGAATTCCCAAGTTCGCTTATTTCTTTCGATAACTTCATTTGGGATACTTACACAAAGCTCACCAGATGGGAGGGTGAAGCCATCGTCCGTCTTTGCAAGTCTTTTTGAAGAGCTCTTGACTCGGTCCACCCATAAATCCAACTCCGCTGGAGGAGCGGGAGTGGCGGCACTGGTCGGAGCCGGGGTGACAAGAGTCTTAAGGGCAGGAATGGCCAAGTCAGTCGTGGGGACCGTCAATTGGGCATTAGCTGCAGAAGGCGACACTAGATCGGATCCTTTAGCAGTTATTGGCTCAACACCGGAGGTGGGACTCTTAACAGTGGAGGCAGACAAAGGGTTTGCCAAGCTTGGATCTGGGGTTGGCACGGCACCCAAGGGCGCTTGTGAAGACAGATCCGAGCTAGTGGAAGGACTTGGGACGGCGGATTCGGCACAGGAAGTGAAAGTAGAGCACTCAGGTTTGCCCCCTGCTAAGGAATTACCCTCTCGAAATCTGCCGGAGAGGGAAGTGGAGGAACGAGCGTAAACAGTGGCAAACTTGGAGGAACCTGGGACAGTACCTTTGAGGGGTTTCCACTTCTTTTTAGTCATCGGGGAAAAAATTTCCAACAACCGGCGTGAGGCCGGCGTCGGGGGCCAAGGAAAGGGAAGACTCTCTCTCTATATTACTCTATCTATTATACTATAAAACTATGTACTCCATGTCAGTATGTGTTACTAATACTATGAGGTTTAATTAATATTTGATTTGAGCCAAAGAACTAAGTTACACTCACAAATGTTCAAAATTTATCCATTGATCTAAACGCTTATATTATTATGTAGTATTAGTTAGGATATGTGCATGTATAGTGTTGCTCGTCAAAGACTACACTTGAAACTAATGGCGAAACTAAACAAATGTTGAAAGGGTGGATGATATAAAGTGAAAAAACTAATGTCGCTTATTTAAATAAAAATAGATAATGGAACTTATATTAAAAAAAACACACTATATATGAGGTTTGGGTTTATTCGAAGTAAATAACTAGTCAATAATAATATTCGTATACTATTTCAATGAAAACTGAATTTTGCTTCATGTGATTTTGTCCCTTTAACTTATTTCACATGCCAATTGTTTCCCACTACTTTTCTTTTTGTTTCCAAATCGTAGGTTTACGGATGGATTACCCCTTTAATCTATTTCACATGCCAATTGTTTCCCACTACTACATGTCAATTTTGCTTCATGTGATCTAAACACTTAATTATTTTGGTTTTGCTAAAACCCAATCTAATTACGTATTAGTAATACATCAACATTCATACGGGTATATCTATAAACTTTTGTAACATAAATGATTCTCAGTGAATGGGTTTGTTTTGCATGATGCCATAGATGATGCATGGCGTGCTTGACGTGTAAATACTGATACATGTACCGATTTGGGGATCAAGAGTCAATGCAAAAAAGTCAACTTGGAAAAGCACATTACTAAAACAAACAAAGTCCATGTTCAACTTCTTACGTACCCTCTTGGCTCTTTGTTTTTCCTCGCACATTCTAAAGTTTTTAAACCAGTCAAGATCTTTGGGAATGAAACATATATATCTTTTCTAATCTACGTATGTGTATACATATATACTTTGTTCTCTTAATAACGAAAAAAAAAATCAAAGACACCAGCTCATAAAGGATTTGGTTTTTTTTTTTTATAGAGAATTGGTAATCTTGTTTTGTTTGTTTGGTATAAGAAACTACCAACTAATCTTTGATTACTTACATCATTATATCAATACATATGTAGAATATGGAAATAAGAATCTTATAAACACGCTTGGTAAACGAAAGTGTAGCTAGATGATGATGATGATTCTTGATTCGCAACGTTCACTAATTGACCATGTGCAGCATATTCCTTGGTTACTTCCAAGGCCACAAGCTAATTAAATAAAGTACATATCAAATCATTTTAGTATATGATAAATAAGTAAGTTAAACAAACCCCACCTTGTTCACAGCACATAGCTGAACAAAACCACGTGATCTGCCCAAAAAGCTTTTCTAACTAGTACACCGCATGCCATAAACTCTCAAATCAAATTATCAACATCCAAACAAAACAAAAACCAAAATAAGACATTATTCTACCTGATAATACAAGCTTAAATTCATCACTTTCTATTATAATGAAACAAATTTATTATATATATTTCAAAAGCAATGAACAACTTTATCATAGACAAAAAGAGTGATTAAATGCAATAATTTAAGGCTGTACTATTTTGGAGAATACTTAAGATTTAATTTTTTCTGAACCATATTTTGTAATTTAATAGTACTAGCTAGGAACATTTTATAAAATCAAAAAATTTGCTGTAAAATTTTATAACCAAATAACCCAAAATCTAAACTCATAATTAAGAAACAAGACTGAAGATAATTAGATGTGATTCAAAATGCTTAGAACTACTAAAAATCATCCGGAAAATACACAAAACACTTTTCAAAATAAGAAATTCATTTTCAAGAATTAGATTATTCTTTTGTGAAGCCAAAAGAAATTATTCTTTTGTAAGACCCACCAATCTCATACCATGCAAGCTTTTCTTCCAGTGCACCAATCCACTTTCCCCCTAAACAATTTAATTATAGTTTTGTTTTTGGCCATTAGGAAATCCAGTTTTCTTCTTTTTATCTTTCTCAATTTTTTTTTCCTATTATGATTTTTTCTCTTTATATATTAATTTGTTAGAAAATAAATATTCTGCTGTCTGTCTCTGACAAACTCCACATGCATATGTGAAGGGGCACCAAAGACTTAAGAGACCCACCCACATTATTTTGTCCACATGGATGTGTAAGGAAAACCTCTTTTTTTTTTTTCATTTATTATCTCCTTTCTCTGTTCACTAATTTATTAACATTTGTTAGTAATTTGTACCATCTAATTTGTTTGTAAGATATTAATAAAAAGTAGATGCATTCACCTCACCATTGGTGGTGACCATAAAAAGAAGCAAACATACATCCACCCACTAGTTAGATAAAACATTTGTATATAGATTCTAGGATTGAAAAATCAAATAAACTACAAAATGAAGTGATTTATCCAATATCATTTTTTCCTTATTGGTTAAATAATAAAAAACGAATTTCTTTTTTGGTCTGTGCTTTCATGTGCATCACTTTCATCAGAGATGTATAAAAACTAGATACCTCATTATTCCCAAGCAGATTTTTTCAGAGCTTTGTCATAAATTTTATCTTATAAAAAACAGAAATATAGTATTAAAAAAATCATTTACATTCTCTTACATGTATAAATCTATACGGATACACACGAATACATATGTACACGCATGTGTATGTGTACCTACGTACATTACATTATTACATAACCGATGTTTTTTATATATGCTTTGAAAAGGAGCTTCTCCATATAATTGTAGCCAGAGCTCTTTGCCTTTTTACAGACTTCACTTCTCTCAATTCTCAAAGACCACAAACCACAAAAAAAAAAAAAACTTTTTCTTTTCTTCTTCTCTTCTTTCTTCTTCAAGGAACCCTCCAAGAGAACAGATACAGAGAAACCTAATTCCTTGTCTGGTCATAACTTCACAAGTAGCTTTACCTTTGTCTTAATGCTGGGTTCTTCTTTGTCCTCCTGTCTCTTCTTCTTCTTCTTCTAAATTTACTTCCTCTGAGGCACAAAACAGAGGAAAAGTCAGAAACAGGAGATTTTTCAAGAATTGGTAATGAGAGAATCTTAAAGTTTCAAAGTTTGTTAGAGTCAAAACACTTTCTGAAACAAGAGTAGAGAAGACAAAGAAGAACAAGAAGAAAAATGTCAGCTAAGCTTTTGTATAACTTGTCAGATGAGAATCCAAATCTGAATAAACAGATTGGATGTATGAATGGGATCTTTCAGGTGTTTTACCGGCAACATTATCCACCGAGACGTGTTGCCGTCACTGGAGATGAGCTAAAGTCTCTGCCTTCAGGTAACATTCTCTTCTCTCTTTTTAGTCTTTGCTTGCAAATGTCTTCTCCATTAAAACCTGCAAGGAGGAAAAATTAAACGTTTCAAAGGAAAAAGTTCTTTAACAGAGTACATTGCTTTTGTATTCTAGTTCCTGACTAAGATCCTAAATCCAAGGTTTCAGTTCAGGACCACAACTCTAGAACATGTCTTGTCTTTAGAATTTCTCTATAGGTGTATACCTAACAGAACTATCTATTGGTTAAAAAAAGTTAATTTTGGTGGGGAATTCTTTTACAGGCAAAACAAGTGACAATGTCGGTGATATCAACATTTCAACGGATAACAAGGAAACGGTAAGAATCGGTAACCAATAGAGAGAAGTTGATAATTCCCATGGAAGAAAATGTATATTAAAAAAGTGAAATTTACTGGATTTGCAGGAGAAGAGTAAGAATAAGAAGAAGGCTGCAGCAAAGGAGAAACAGAAGGGAGTCTCCTCTGAATCATCCTCGAGGTTGTCGTTTTCTTCTTCACCATGCTCCTCTAGCTTCTCATCTGCAGATATTAGCACCACGGCTTCTCAGTTTGAACAGCCTGGTTTGATTCAAACGAATAATGGTGAGAATTCAGTAAGAGAACCGACCTACGGTTCGCCAAAATGGGGTGGTTTAGTGAAGCCGAGTGATTTGCGGGAGCTTGTGAGAAGCTCCATTCATAAGGAGACAAGAACCAGAGATGAAGATGCCTCGTCTCAGCAGCCAAAATCAGCCAGAGCTAATGTGTCTCTTCTCAAAGAATCATCACCATCTCGGAACTCTAACGAATGGAGCGAGGGGAGGAGAGTAGTGAAGCTGAAAGACAGTCCTCGGTTCTCTTACGATGAGAGGGAAACGAGAAAGACAGTCCCCAAGTTAAAAGAGACCCCAAGGTTGTCATTAGACAGCAGATCGAATTCCTTTAGGAGCGCAAAATCTAGTTGTTCACCAGAGCCGCAAGAGCTTGTTACGGGTCACAGAAGAACAACATCAAGCGTCGTTGCAAAACTGATGGGTCTTGAAGTCATTCCAGACGAGCCTGTGCCCGTCCAGGAAAGAGAAAATCGCTTCTGTGACTCCCCGAGGCCAACTTCCCGAGTGGAAATAGATCTACAAAGATCAAGAAGTTCTGATTCAATCAAAAAGATGATGCCTGCTAAGTTTCCTATGAAAGCAGCTCCATGGGCGCAAGTGGATGGTGCCAAGAACCAAGTCAAAGCAGCAGACGCTACTACGCTGACAGTTTATGGTGAGATACAGAAGCGGCTTTCGCAGCTTGAGTTCAAAAGGTCCGAGAAAGACCTCAGAGCTCTTAAGCAAATACTCGAAGCGATGGAGAAGACGCAGCACTTGATAAGCAAAGATGATGACAACAAAACCAATTTTATGCAGAGAAGTGATCAGCCAGTTCCATCTGCAACAAGCCCGTCATCCAAGAATTTCAAAGCTTCCTCTATCGTGGTTATGAAAGCAGCTGCGGCTCCAGTCTTCAAAGAGACAGGCATTTCTGGTTCTGCCTCTTTCTCCCCGCGTAATGTTGCTTTAGCAAATGTCAAGGTTGGAAACCTGAGGCAAACCCAGAACGTCATTCCGAGGAAGCAGAGTGCCATGGATGTGACCCCAAGGCCGGGATTTTACAAGGGCCAGACAGATTCCACAATGAAAAGCGCTAGTACCAGACCATTACAGTCGAAGAGTGACATGGCCAAGTCAGGGAAGATCCAGAAGCCTAGTGTCAGCCCAAGAACACCACCAAAGAAGCTCGGGTTCGAGAAGCAGTCTCGACCGACATCTCCAAAACCAGAACCGAACAAGAACCAAAGACAACAACTCAGTAGGCAACAGATAGAGTCAGCCTCCCCGAGAAGAAAACAAGGGATAAAATCTCGTGGCCTGCACCAATCTGAAGACCGTTTAAGTGACGAAAGTAGTGACTTGAGAAGTCAAAGATCTGACAGCAACGTAAGCTTGGCTTCTAACCTTGATACTGAGGTTACAAGCAGGTATAACTTTGAGAGGAACAGCGACATTATAGAGCAGCACACCCCGAAACAAAAGGTATAAACTTGTCCCCTGTTGCAAATTCACTTTACAAGTTATTCACTAGTGCATGTCTCACATAATCTCATCTATTTACCAATGCAGAGTCCAGAGTTGGGAATGAGGTCATTGCCAAAACCTCTGAAAGTTACAGTGGAGCAGCCCAGTCCAGTTTCAGTTCTTGATGTAGCCTTCGACGAAGATGATTCACCATCTCCTGTGAGGAAGATATCCATCTTTAAAGGTGAGTCACTGTGAAGGTTCAAAAAATTTCAAACTAATACTCATGATCAATTCGGTTAAAAGTTATATATCCAAAATAAATTGCAAGTTTTGATTTGTCTAATATTCTCACCTTTACCATCTTTCTTGCAACAGAGGACGACAATCTAAGTTCTGAAGAGTCCCAGTGGATGAACAAGCACAGTAGCTTATGTAGATCAATTGTGTGGCCTGAGAGTAACGCGAGTCTAAAGCAGCCTGATGCTGAACTTATTGAGGGTTTCATGGAAGAAGATGCTGAATTCAAAAATGGTGACCACAAGTACGCAGCAGAGATACTTTCGGCAGCAGGGCTACTAAGAGATATCGACTACAGCATGATAAGCATTCAGCTGCACCAAGCACACCTACCGATCAACCCGAACCTTTTCTTTGTACTGGAACAGAACAAGACAAGCAATGTGAGTCTACAGGACAACAAGCACAAAGGCCGAGGATTCGGACAACAACAAACAGCTAACCTGATAGAGAGAAGCAAGAGGAAGCTCGTATTTGACACCATCAACGAGATCCTGGCTCGCAGATTCGCTGCAGACGGGTGTACAAAGCAACCATCCATAGTATCATCGATCAGCCCGCTAAGAATAACCGAAAAGAATTCAAGAGGGAAAGAGCTTTTGCAAACTCTGTGTTCAGAGATTGATCGATTACAACAAAACTCCAAGTGTATCTTGGATGAGGACGATGAAGACCTCATTTGGGAGGACCTACAAAGCCATGGCATGAACTGGAAGGAGATTGAAGGAGAGACACCGGGGTTAGTGTTAGACATTGAGAGGCTAATCTTCAAGGACTTGATTAGTGAAGTTGTGACAAGTGAAGTTGCAGCTTTTCCAGGAATGCTCAGTGGGCAACCAAGGCAGCTTTTCCATTGCTAATATCCTAATTAATCTTCACTTAGAATTGTAAATCAAGGAATCTAAATCATCCATTTTACAGAGTTGAGAGCATATGGTTTCTTGGTTCTCTGAACCCTTTCTTAGGTTCTCATCTTAATTGTTTATGTAAAGACTCAACTCAAGATAAAGCTCAATAATGTCATATCCTTTAAGAAGAATGTTTCAGCAAACCTCAATTAAGAACAAACACCACCTCTCTTCCAACAATTCCGAATTAAGTTTGAATTACCAACCCTGCCACACCTAATGGAATCAAGTTTAACCAGAACTGAGGATGTTTCATTTAAAAAAAAAAAAGAATGTTTCACCAGCAAATGATGTTAAAGACCGAACACCCTTCTCTTCCTCTGGCAGTTCGAGTCAGTAGAAAAATCTCTTTTCCCTAAAAGTCATGTATTCAATTTCAAACTATCACTAAACTCAGGATCCAAAGATATTCCGTCTACACTCTAAATGACAAAATACCTATTTTACATCTGTGTCAATACTTTCTCGCTTTTCTTCGAGTTCTACCTTCTTCTCCGTCTTGTCTCCATCCTCTTGAAACCAACCCTTTTCCTCTAAGCACTGATTTATCGTCCAACACACAGGGGCTTTTTGAGTCGCAATCCTGAAACGAAGCAAAGCTTGTTGTGTTCTTGCACCATCTCTTTTATCTCCATCTTCCGTTTCAGCTAATCCGTTCTTGTCAGATGGAGCATATGCTTCAAGTGCTGGAATGTGATGGGTTAAGCTCATACGTTTCTCAGGAACGTGGTCAGTGCTAATTTCTTCCTTTCTAAGCTCTGACGGGCAAAACACACGTGCCACGTTCTTCTCTCCAGCCCAAAGTGGTGCAGCAAGAAATGGGTTACCTTGGGGTTCCTCTGTTGGTTTCTGAGCATCCTTTTGATCCATGGATTTCTGAACCTTTAACCTATCAATATCGACAGACTGCTGCATACTCAACAAAGATAGTCCATTTTCTTTACTTTCCACATCCCCTTCTATTTTGTCAACATTAGTCTCCTCTGACCCGTTAGACATCTTGGTTTCAGGAAACGCCGGAAGCCAAACTGGAATATGCTCATCTGGTGGCTCTACTCCAATCTCCAAAAAGCTAGGAGCTGGTCTTTTTCCTCTATTAAAAGGGAAACGAGGAAGAGAATAAACGAAAGGCAATTCCTCAGCTTCTCCGGTATAACGAATAATATCCTTGACTACACCAGAATCAGCGAGACAATGCTCAACATCATGAGCACCATCGAAACCAAGTCCAGATCCAAGATCCTCCAGTGCTTGAACAATGTCCAAAGCATTACCTTCTACTCTACCAGCCATATTAGCATAGAACTTTGCAGTCTTCCCAATGTTCTGGATGTACTTGATCACTACATCGGTAAATGTTTCAAGAGCAGTCTCTTGAAAAGAACTGAATCTCACACCTTCGCGTGCCTGTGACTCCTGATAACTGTTCATCTCAACGCTCTCACATATCTGCGCCACAGCCATTCTAGCGAGAGCATACTCGAAGTCACTGCCACGAAAAACACTTCTTTTCCCGTGTACTTCTCTCCGCTGACTTCCACCCTCCCCTCCTCCATTGATCATATTCAACTTTTATTACAACTTTATACAACGTAACATGTAGAACCATTTCTTGAATCAACCCAACGAAAAGCGCATTCCTTAAAGACCAAAATTGGTTTAGCTCAATCCCAACGGAGTTCTCATCTCGGTACCTTAAAAAGCAACAAGAGGGAGAAATAAACATCAAATTCGACAAATTCGACAATGTAAACAGAAATTGAACCAAGGAGATAAGAACCCATATGCCCAATTCAAGAAACGAAAATTGAACTTCGATAAATTTCAATTCTTTCATCCAATTAAGAAACCAATAGTCGCACCAAGCGAAAACCCTAGAAACTCAGCGAGACTGGTTCATCGATTAAAATCGAATCCGTTAAAGAGAAACGAAATGCTTACCGGAAAAGAAGACTTCCCCATTGTGAAAAACCACCCGGAGCAGCAGAATCAAGTAGGAAGAAGGACCAGACAAACTCCGGCGAAGAAACTCAATGGGAAACCCTAACGAAAGGAGTAAAATTGGGAGAACTTTATGCCGTACGGAGAACCCAAGAAACCCAAATCGAAGTAGAAAGGCGCCAAATTCTAGGGCAGCGATTAAAGAAGAAGAAAAAAAAAACCCAGCTTAAACCCCTCGATCCAGAGAGAGAGAGATATTGAAAAGAATGAGTTTTTCGTCTAACTTATTATATAAGCGGAAGCAGATGATTTAGAGGAAAGAGGGAATGATAATTTCACGACCGAGCAGATAGCGATCTCCATGACAATGCTCTATCCATTTGACACCTGTCCTTCTTTTCATGTGTTTTTTTTTTTGGCTGCTCTCCTTTAATTTTTCATTACAAACAACTTTTGCTATGAATTAATTTTAAATTCCAGTTAAGAAATTTCTAGATTAAAATCTTATTCCCGTAATGAAAGTATCATGTAATAAGTGTTATTTTTGTTACCACTAATTGTAAATTCAATTAGTTATGTTCGGTATAAACTCGCAACGACAGCATTTCGTGATAAAAAGAAATAGTCGTTACATTTTCTTAATTTTTTATTTTTGATCTTTTTTACGAATTCGGAAACACTACAAAAACCATCAACCTCTTAAGCAATCAAACTCTTTTATGAAGTAGCAATTGTTGTTGAATGTTTGGGTCTTCAATCTAAATTTAACATAGTCTAAATTAATGATTTTTTGGTTTTTATTTTGTGTTGCTAAATTCAACACAAAATCATAGCAAAAAATATTGAAGACCAAAAAATAGCTTTTTTACTTCTCTTTTAATTTCTTTTATTTATTTATTTTAGTTTATGTTTCTGCGATTTATATGATAATTATGAAGATGTCGCATAAAGACAATGATAATCTTTTAAATTGAAAATAAGTGTAGTTGGAATGTCGGATAAACATAAATCTTCTATCTAAATTTTCAAAAATAGGTTTCTAATTTAACATGACTTCAAAAAGAACACTTATGTAGGTTTTTAGTTTAATCCAATCATAGGGTCAAACTGAATTTTAATAATTGCTTATAAACTTGGTTTTACTTTTTTTTTTTTTTTAAAAATTGTTGACCAGATACATTTTTTGTTTAAATTCAAAGTTAGTTAATGAAAATTCCATATCTAGTCAAGATCTTAAGTTTAATGGAAAGTTTAAACTTTACAGCAAAAAGAAAAACAAGAAGTGTTTTTATAATTGACAAAAAGCTGTATTATGATAGGGGGCTCCATGGGCTTTTTTCTGGTAGTAAACATTTTATCTAGACTCGAACGGCCTGAAACTTGGCCTAATATTAACGCAGAGGCCTGAGACTTTGGGCCCAAAATGGATCCTATATCACAGTTGTCGAACCGCATTTTCTCCTCTGGTCTGCGTACCCGGTCTGAACTAAACCGGAAAGGAGGTCAATTCCGTAATTTTAATAATTTTCTTAAACCCTGTGTCTAGGTGATTTTTCCTCTCTCGAGCCAGAACCCTAATTTATCAACCGCGTCTTCCGTCTTCTTCTTCTTCTTCCTCCGTGACAAGAGTCCCACTCGGAGAAATCAAGAGGCAAAAACAAAACAATGGATGTCGACGGAGAAGATGTTTCTAGAAGACTTCACGTTAAGTTCGTGACGAAGCTTGACTCACCGTTCAAAGTTCCGGTCAACTCCGTCGCCATCCCTTCCAATGTCACTCGTCTCGGCCTTTCTTCCATTGTCAATTCTATTATCCAATCGGGTAGACTCTCTTCTCTCCATATCTCCACTGTACCTCGTTAATTTTTTGTAGAAGTTTTAGTTTTCAATTGCTAGTGTTACTAGACAGTGGTATAGGTCTATTTAGGAACTTGTTTATTCTTATAAATTAGAGAGCATACATGAAAACATCTTTAAATGTTTACCTGGATTATGTAATAGTCCTATCTGAAATTCTTGTAATGATTATGTATTGAGGTGTATGATGAGATTATCTTTGGATGAACAGATAATCCTGAGTGGAAAACTGAGCCATTTGATTTCCTGATTGATGGGGAGCTTATTCGGATGTCACTCGAAGAGTTTCTTCTTGCTAAAGGAATATCAGCGGTAATGTTTTGAATCCTAATCCTTCACTATTTCACATCAACTTTGTTGTACATTTCATTTCCTGAGGCGTAGCAAGTTGGCCTTTAATTTGAATGGGGGCGTCTATAGCGCTATGGAATTAATCTGTAACTCCTTATCTTGGAAACATATACTTAATTAAGTTCGTTGGTTCTTGCAGGAACGAACTCTTGAAATCGAATACATAAGGGCTGTGGCACCAAGGAAGGAGGAAGAACCCTCGTTGCATGATGACTGGGTCAGTGCGGTTAATGGTTCTTCTCCCAGGTATAGTTTTCTTCTTCTACTGCTTTATGATGTAGAATTGCCCTGTAAGTTGCCGTATTTTGTGATTTCTTTTTCTATTACAGCAGTAATTGATTTTCAAATGTCTTATTCTATCTTTTTTTTTTTTTTTGCATAACCACCTGTTGGTTGATGCCATATAAGAAATCATAGAACTGATACTCGACTGACATATCATTGTTGATAGATTTATTCTTACTTTTTTTTTCCTACTCTGGTAAATTGTTTAAGATTAATATAGTGATGTGTTCTTGTTACTAAACTTTGTCTTGATCTCGCTTTTGTCATTTGCAGGTTCATTTTGACTGGCTGCTATGACGGTTTAGGAAGGTAATCATTTGACTGAATTATTCTATTTTTTATGCATCCATTTATCTTCTGTCTTTTTTTATTGCTTTCAACATTTGCAAGAAGCTGAGATTATTTAGTTTTTCTTCTTGATAAGGGTATGGAGTTCTGCTGGATCGTGTTCACACATATTAGAAGGCCACTCTGGGGCTATATCCTCTGTTGCTGTAGTTAATTCCAAAGGTATGAGCATTGCATGAGAACTCTGTACTAACAAATGATATTAACAAAACGATTTTTTTCTTTTTGCCCATCAATCACTTCCTTACCTTTTCTAACTTTTGTCTTTTGGTGTTGATTCTTGCATCCAGATGCAGAAACTGTTACTGTAGCCACTGCCTCTAAAGATCGGACATTGAGATTGTTTAAGGTAAAGATAGATAATATAGCATACTTAAAACCAAAAGGTTATCTTCATCCGACTTTAATTATCTCTGCCTGTATGAAGTTTGATGCAGATGAATCTGTCGACTCTTCTACAAGAGTTACGGCTTACAAAATATTACGTGGGCACAAGGCGTCAGTGCAAAGTGTTTCAGCTCAGAAATCCGGGGACATGGTTTGCTGTTATTCCTTGCACTTTACTTGTGTTTTGCATGCGAGTCTTATTTGCTATATTTCTTCGAGCTGACCATATTTTTGTTGTATAATGTAATTTAGGTTTGCTCAAGTTCATGGGATTGCACTATCAATCTATGGAACACAAATCAGTCTACCTCAGAAGGGGAGTCAGTACCAGTAAAGAAAAGAAAAGGGAATAATCAGGCTGACGAATCTCAATCAGAGGTACCCGCAATAAAGTCTGGATGATATGCAAAATCTTTTGAAACGTTTCTGCTCTTCAAATCAAGAGAAAGAGACAGAGATGTACTCCAATAGTTGTGTGTTTTCTCAGTTCTAGTGTCTGATATCAATTATGATATTGAATTTCTTACAGGGAGAGGCGGTGACTACACTTGTTGGACACACACAGTGTGTCTCATCAGTTGTTTGGCCAGAGCATGATGTAATTTATTCCGCTTCATGGGACCATTCCGTAAGGAGATGGGACGTTGAGACAGGGAAAGATTCTTTGAACTTGGTATGCCTTCTCACTTTCCTTTTCATCATATATTTTAATACAGCAGACACGTCGTTGTTGTAAAATTAGTGCTTTTAAGTTGTTTCCACCAAAGCTTAGAGCCGGTTTGTTTCTGTCAAATTGTAGTTCTGTGGAAAAGCTCTCAACACGGTTGATGTTGGCGGGGAAGGTTCTGCACTTATAGCTGCTGGGGGCTCAGATCCAATCCTTAGAGTATGGGATCCTCGTAAGCCAGGT
>NC_025704.1:7074253-7075924 GCF_000633955.1 Camelina sativa | reverse complement strand
AGGGAGAGGCGGTGACTACACTTGTTGGACACACACAGTGTGTCTCATCAGTTGTTTGGCCAGAGCATGATGTAATTTATTCCGCTTCATGGGACCATTCCGTAAGGAGATGGGACGTTGAGACAGGGAAAGATTCTTTGAACTTGGTATGCCTTCTCACTTTCCTTTTCATCATATATTTTAATACAGCAGACACGTCGTTGTTGTAAAATTAGTGCTTTTAAGTTGTTTCCACCAAAGCTTAGAGCCGGTTTGTTTCTGTCAAATTGTAGTTCTGTGGAAAAGCTCTCAACACGGTTGATGTTGGCGGGGAAGGTTCTGCACTTATAGCTGCTGGGGGCTCAGATCCAATCCTTAGAGTATGGGATCCTCGTAAGCCAGGTGAGTGATCCATACGAATACACGCCAAGTCAAATTACCAGACCGGGTTTGTATGACACGTTTGATAAATTCTGTAGGAACATCCGCTCCCGTTTTTCAATTCTCTTCACACTCATCATGGATTTCCGCCTGTAAATGGCACAGAAGCTCTTGGTATCACTTGCTCTCCGCTTCCTATGATGGCAAAATCATGCTCTGGGATCTCAGAACCGCTGTAATAACAAAGCACACACACTCCTTTCCGTTATATAACCCACAGTTGTCCCTCTTTGACACAAATTTTCTTCCTTTCGCAGTGGCCATTATCAATTATCGAGACACACAATGACAAGGTAAAGTAAACACAATCTTATCTTCGATTGTCTACTCTTATAGTTTTTCTTCGTTACTAATGGTGGCAAAAATACTTGGATTGAAAGGTTTTATCTGCGGACTGGTGGAAAGGAGAGAACGTAATCAGTGGAGGAGCAGACTCTAACTTGCGGATTTCTTCCGGAATCGCAATTTCTTAAAAGGTATGGAATCCTAAATCTAGGAAAATGTGGAACAAAGAAACACTAGTCAATTTCATAAGAGATCAGAAATCCAAAATCTCTCGACTAATTATTTGTCTTACATGAAATGTGATATTCAGAAACATATTGATCAACGAGTCCCTATCTTGGAATGAGACTGTTGTAAGTTCTACTGGAGGGAAGCTTATTGTCCTTAATGTTTTGTATACTCTTCAATTTTGAAATGTTGAATCTTAAATTATACTTGTGCTGGGAAGCAATTTTATCGGTTATTAAAAAAGTTGTATTAGTTTGTGTTGTTGTCTGACATGCTATTTTTGTTATGCTTCCTTTGGCGGAAAAGTAATCTCCAAGATGATCACACCTCCTTTACATTAAAAATACTGAATACAACGGTTGGACGTATAAGTGTGACTGCAACGAAGACCATTATTTAGGATCGACTAATGTATGAACCAAATCCTTGCAATTAGATATAACGAGTATTTTTATATGTAATGGAAACCTAAATGCTCCTAAATAAAATCTTTTTTAGACCCAAACCAAAACCACTCCACAAAGTTTGTTCGTTATTTTCCCCATGAGATTCCAATGTTGCATTTCCAACATATTCCTCTTTCGAGTTTTCCAAGACAGACTTCATCATAGAGTCATATTTTCCAACGTGGCCAACATTGCTAATTCGAGTTTTTAAATGGAAACTTATAGTATACTACTGAGTACTGACTGATATAATCTTATAAACTTTTTTTTTTTTTTTTTTTTTTTTTTTTTT
>NC_025704.1:7067386-7074186 GCF_000633955.1 Camelina sativa | reverse complement strand
ATATATATTTTACTTGCAATCATATTTCATATATCTTCCAAAGGATATTGTTTTTAACATTACAAATGAAAATGCATATCTTTGGCAAAAAAAAAAAAAATGAATATCAAAAACTGGTCCTGGATCCTGGGAGATTACTAGGCCTAGCCCACTACTTCCTTATTAGCAGAAAAAAAAAGAAACTGTATAAATAAACATCGTGTTTTGTTCCAACAAAAAAAAAGAAAATGAATATTTTGTTGAAACTATTATCATTAATGAGTTAACTTATCGTTTAAAAAAATCAAAACCACACTGACTACGAAAATAATTTTTTTTACCCGAAACTACCCCTGGCTCACTCCACGATTGTTAACTACTTTGTGAGAGTCGAGGGTAAAAAAGTAATTCAAAAATAGGTAAAAAACCTTAAAAACTCATTTTAATGTGTAAAAAAAAAAAAATAAACGAGGAAAATTCCACGGGAAGATTTCTCAATTACTTACTTTCCCCGCCAATTGCATCTCTTACTAATTTCCTCTAAATTCTTCCCTAATTCCCAAATCTAGGTCTCAATTTCTCTCCATGACTCTTCACACTTGCTTCAAACCCCCTCAAATTCCTCTTTGATTCTTCGAATTTTTCCGGAATCTGAATACCTAGAAACCCTAATTTTTTGAATTCGTGACTACAGTTTCGATCCCGAAGATGAGCAATCAAAGCAGTTCCGGCTGGGGTTCGACTTCGACTTCGAGTTTGACTCAGTTCGGGATTGGTTTGGCTAATACAGTTCAGTCGGAGTCTGCTCCTTACTTGCCGCTACCGTCGTTACCTTTATTCTGCGGTGCCGCTGAGCCTGGGGAGTTCAAGCTTTTCGATGAGGTTTCCCAAGGTAGTGGTTACAGGTCGTTGGATCGCAGGGAGATTCTAGCGCAATCTAGTAGAATCGCAAATATGCTTCACGAGACTGACGTTTCTTATCTGTAAGCGATCTATCGTTTTCATATTTGGCAACTATAATTTCGCTTCTGGGAATTAGAAACTAGTTTGTGCTTCTTCGTTTTTTCAATTGGATTGGTGAAATTTGGTTTGAGAATCTTATACATGAATCTAACTCGTTATTAGTACTTTTAAGTTGATTATCTCGTGTTTCATATGTGAAGCTTACGGATCAGCTAATTTACTATATAATCTGTTGTTTTATTGGCTGATTTTGTACAATTTAGTAATATTAAGAAGATTAGATAATGTTTACGTCTTCAGGTTTTGGTATTTTTGCTTGTGAAATGATCAGTAACATATTGTTCTGTGCTGGTTAAAGCGGTTATTTTCAAAGCTAACCTTTAAGTGATGCTGGACGGGGAAAGTCATATCGAGACTAACTTATTTTTTCTGAATTTATCTTACAGGGATCTTCGAAACGAGGCTATGGGTCTTAATTGTAATTCTGTGGAGCATTCTCAGTTATACGATCAAGTTATACGATGCAATCCTGGAGCATTTGAGTATGTTATCCCCGGTAAATGAAACCTTCTCATTTTTTCCTTTTTTGGCTGAACTGTCCTATGGAGTAATTACAGATTTCGGGGGAAATATTGAAGAATCCTTTAAGTTTTTTCAAATATTTGGTACGCATCTAAGAAGTTATCTTCCTTCTTTGTTCACCCAGTCAGGTGGTATTGAACCTCTATTCCACGTTCCATTGTGCTAAGCTTTTCTAGTTGTTTGGTTGTTATTGCGATTGTGTATGATAGAGATTCAATATGTTTGTGTTTATTATTTATCACAATTTTTAAATTAATCAGGTCCGACCTGCGATTCAGTCTTTACCAGTGAAGAGCCTCAAAAGATAACTTCTGAGCCAAGTGTTCCTGTTCAGATTCAACGGCAGCCGGATAATCATTTAGCTAGGAATATACAACCTGAACCTGTGAAAAGGGTACTCCGATCAAATCATCTTGAAGATCATAGTTTGCAGCACGAACCTTTGACAAACCAGTCACCGAAAGATGTTACTGCGTATCATGACTCTCGGCCTGAAACGAGTACCATGAATGTAAGCCCATTATCATTATCGTCACCTACAAGTGGTTTTCTTATGTGTGGGCATAACCAAATTAAAATGCAGGAAATTTCTGCTTCCAAGAAGCCAAAGGGAAAGAAGAAACGTAAAGATGACTCGTTCTCAGTTCAACCAGATCCATCTGTGCTGCAAGGTCTTTTTGTTCTCGTTTCCTTGTTTTCATTGCATTTACCCCTACCCTCTAACTAATTGTAGTTTCTTAACTCTTGTTTAGAATCCATTGTAACAAGCTTTTGTGAGATGTTGGAAGACTTCTGTGGCAGAGCTGAAGTCTCTGGTGATGATAGGGATGAAGCAGAGTGGTCATCAGTGCCTGTTGATGAAGTCCGTGTTCTTGTAAATGAATTGATGACTATACGGTCGAAAATGCTTCTGCATATGATACCTGTTGATATTCTATCGAGGTTATTGCACACTCTGGATCATCAGATACACAGGGCAGAAGGCTTGTCCATTTATAGTGAACATGTGAGTAATTTTCTGTTTGGCTGTCTATATGCTCCTCTCATGCCTAACAGTTGTGGGGATTCTTTCATGTTGCAGTTGACTCATGGACTATTTTATCTTACAATCTAGCTTTCAATCAAACTCATTATTTCTCTGATCGAAATATAGTTTCTTAGACTTGCAAGGATGCATTAATGATTTATTTCTTCTGACTGTGTGCTGAATTATCACTTTTATTATTAGAGGTGACAAATACGTTTTTTTCTTTTTCCTTTTTACCTAACATTTTCTACGCAAAAACATTTCAGGCAGATTCAGATTCAGTGTTATTGGTTCTTGGTGCCCTTGAGTCAATCCATGCATCACTTGCAGTGATGGCCAACAGTGATATGCCAAAGCAGCTCTACAAGGAGGAGGTGAGTGCTTCTTAAGTGTTTGTTTACCCTGAAGTCTGTTAATTTTTATCTGCAGACTGCTACCGTTTTACCATATTTGTGACTCATCTTTATCTTTACACTTTTCTTAATCAGATAATTGAGAGAATTCTGGAGTTTTCTAGGCACCAAATGATGGCTGTTATGTCTGCTTATGATCCATCATACCGTACTGCAAGTAAACCGGTAGAAAATGTTGCATTTGAAGGTTGTTTTTCCAATTTAATTTGGAAGTTTTATTTGCTATAAATATTCTGTTTCAATGCATGGCATGTCATTCCCTATTCTGAAACTTGATAATTATCCTAGTATGTAAGCACAATGATTGTGCCGCAGGCATGCTATGCTGTTTTTCAATGTTCTCATTTATACTCCACAAGTTATGTTCTTATTAATTCTAATATATCGATGTGCCACATGCTCTTCTAGGTGATGATGATGATGATCACGATCATGACATGGGCTCAGCCAGCAAAAGGCGGCGCATAGGAAAGATCGGCAAAGTGAAGAAGTCGGCAGTGAACAGGTTTACTGATTAATACCCATTTGTTTGTGATATTAGTTCATTTTCCCATCTGCTATTTCTGTTTGTAGGATCTCTGGAGCAGTGAATACTGCACAACAGAAACTTTGCACTATTCTTGGCTTACTCAAGGACCTGTTGTTGGTAGAAAGGTTGTCTGACAGTTGCATTTTACAATTGTTGAAGACAAGTATTACGACATTTCTGGTGGAAAACATCCAACTTCTACAACTTAAATCAATTAGCTTAATCGGTGGTGTAAGACTTTCCATTTACTCCACATCTTTCCTGTGTTATCTGTTCTAAAGATCAGTGTCTTCCGGTAGTAATGTTCTTAAAATATTTTTAAATGTCTGCTTTAATGCAGATATACAATTCATATGCTCAACACCGAACGTATGTGATAGATGAAATATCTCAATTACTATGGAAGTTACCTTCCTCGAAACGAGCATTGAGAGCGTATCTTCTCCCTGATGAAGAACAGAGGCAGATTCAAATGGTCACTGCTTTGCTTATTCAGTTGGTTCACAACAGCACAAGCCTTCCTGAAACCTCGAGACAGGCTTCGAGTGGAAACTCCATACTGGATATCCCAGTTGATGTTGGCTACCTAACTAAATGTCATGAAGCGGCTACAGAAACATGTTGCCTCTTCTGGACTCGTGTCCTTGAACGATTTGCCAGTTTTAAGGGTCAGGATGCTTCAGAGATCAAATTGATTATTGAGAATCTTGTTATAGATTTACTGACAGCATTGAATATTCCTGAATATCCATCCGTGTCTCCTATCCTTGAGGTAATTGTACTGTGTTTCTGTGTTTTTTCTAGTTACAAGTCAATGTTTTCTTCCACTCTGACAGGTCAACTCTTGCAGGTTCTCTGTGTCATACTGCTGCATAATGCAGGGTTGAAATCAAAAGATATCTCTGCTCGATTAATGGCCATTGACTTGTTGGGTACAATTGCTGCAAGGTTAAAACGTGATGCTGTCCTCTGCAGTAAAGAAATTTTCTGGACGTCACTAGAATCTGATAGTGAAACTAGCGTCGACCAAGTTTGCGCAAAAGATTGCGCTGTTTGTTTAGGTAAAACGGCCGGGAGCTTATTGGTCTGTCAAATCTGTCAAAGGCGGTTTCATGCTGACTGTTTGGGTTTAAAGGAACTAGACATTCCAAGTCGAAATTGGCACTGTCCGTTTTGCGTGTGCAAGAGGCAACTTCTTGTACTACAGTCTTACTGCAAGACAGACACAAAGAGTACTGGTAAGTTGGAATCAGAAGAAAACATCGGAAACTTAAATATGATCACGAAGACTGAAGTTGTGCAACAGATGCTCTTGAATTACCTTCAGGATGCAGGATCTGTTGATGATGTGCATACTTTCATTTGCTGGTTTGTTCCTGACTTCTTTCACACGGATTTTTGAATATCGGTAGGTCTTTTATGGAAGGTGCTTTGTGCAGGTTTTATCTGTGCCTTTGGTATAAAGATGTCCCGAAATCTCAGAAGAAATTCAAATATTACATAGCCAGACTGAAAGCAAAGTCAATAATCCGTAACTCTGGAGCAACTAATTCGTTATTGACAAGAGATGCTATCAAGAAGATTACTTTAGCGCTTGGGCTAAATAATTCCTTTTCCAGAGGATTTGATAAGATTCTACACATGCTTCTGGTTAGTGGGTTTTGTGCGTCCCTTTTTTTTTGTTTTTTTTGGGTTTTCATCTTTGTTCTAACTGTATTATTTGTTTCAGGCTAGTTTAAGAGAGAGCGCTCCCAATATTAGGGCCAAAGCTTTGCGAGCAGTAAGTGAGCAAAATGTTAAAACACATAGTGATTCTGTTTGGGCGTAAAGTCAGAGTACAGTTATTCTAGTCCAGCGGTGATAATACATTGATTATTATTCTGTCATTGACGATGACAGGTTAGTATAATTGTTGAAGCTGATCCAGAGGTACTTTGTGATAAGCGTGTTCAGTTGGCTGTTGAAGGAAGGTTTTGTGATTCTGCAATATCGGTTAGAGAAGCAGCACTGGAACTTGTTGGCAGGCATATTGCATCACATCCTGATGTTGGTATAAAGGTAAATTTACATTTCCCTGTAGCATTATTGTTATATCACACTCCTCACTATTGCTGTTTCTATGCTGACCAATGGAATTTTTTTGCAGTACTTTGAGAAGGTTGCTGAGAGGATTAAAGATACTGGAGTGAGTGTTCGAAAACGAGCCATCAAGATAATACGTGACATGTGTACTTCAAATCCCAACTTCTCTGAATTTACAAGTGCGTGCGCTGAGATATTATCTCGTATCAGTGATGATGAGTCTAGCGTTCAGGTAATTTTGTATTTAGTATGCATTGTCCTTACTTTTCGGTGTAATATCATGCTTAAATACAAGATCGATAATACATATTTGTTCATCTGCAGGATCTTGTGTGCAAAACTTTCTATGAATTTTGGTTTGAGGAACCTCCAGGGCATCATACTCAGTTTGCTAGTGATGCTAGCTCCATTCCAGTGGAACTGGAAAAGAAAACCAAACAAATGGTTGGGTTGTTAAGCAGGACCCCAAACCACCAGCTTCTTGTGACAATTATTAAGCGTGCCTTGGCTTTGGATTTTTTCCCTCAAGCAGCTAAAGCTGCTGGTATTAACCCAGTTGCTCTTGCATCAGTACGCAGGCGTTGCGAGTTGATGTGCAAGTGCTTACTGGAAAAAATATTACAGGTCAACACTAAAGCTTCATGTCTGTGCATTTATGTGTTGGTCGAGAACCAATAATAAACATCTTTTATTCCCTCAGGTCGAAGAAATGAGCCGCGAAGAAGGAGAGGTGCAAGTACTTCCTTATGTACTTGTTTTGCATGCTTTTTGTCTGGTGGATCCTGGTCTGTGTACACCGGCCTCAGACCCTACTAAGTTTGTCATCACCCTACAGCCATATATGAAGAGTCAGGTTATATGGCCAATCTTGTCAAAATTCTCTTAAATTTTGTAAAGGAATGATACTGTTAAGAGCTTATCTATGTTTGTTTTGTTTGAAAAAATAGTGGTAATAATCCAGAGAAGAAATAAACTGTGAATCGTGTGCACAGTAGCATCTCCAACGAAAAGTGTTGCTAACTTGCCTTTCGTCTTGTATTTGTTGCAGGGTGATAGTCGAATTGGAGCACAATTACTAGAGAGTATTCTTTTCATTATCGATTCTGTCCTACCCTTGATCCGCAAGCTGCCTTTAAGTGTCACAGAAGATCTAGAACAAGATCTAAAGCATATGATTGTTCGACATTCGTTTCTAACTGTTGTTCATGCATGTGTTAGGTACCCT
>NC_025704.1:7041053-7066722 GCF_000633955.1 Camelina sativa | reverse complement strand
GCAATAAACTTTGAATCGTGTGCACAGTAGCATCTCCAACGAAAAGTGTTGCTAACTTGCCTTTCGTCTTGTATTTGTTGCAGGGTGATAGTCGAACTGGAGCACAATTACTAGAGAGTATTCTTTTCATTATCGATTCTGTCCTACCCTTGATCCGCAAGCTGCCTTTAAGTGTCACAGAAGATCTAGAACAAGATCTAAAGCATATGATTGTTCGACATTCGTTTCTAACTGTTGTTCATGCATGTGTTAGGTACCCTCTATTTTTCAACTACTATCACTTCTGGCTCTATACATCATTTTCGCTTTCCCATAAGTTCATTTCTTTTCAGGTGTCTCTGTTCTGTGAGTAAATTGGCGGGAAAAGGTGTTAGCATAGTTGAGCATCTTCTTCAGTTCTTTTTTAAGCGGCTGGAGGCCCAAGGTTCCGATAACACACAGGTGGGTTTTATTTTGAAAAGATCATGTGTCAGGATTCTTTCATGTTTAACCAGAGTTAAGGTCTTTGAGGCTTGTTTCATGCACTTCGTTTTACAAGCAGAGTATGTCTGGGTCCGTATGGCTTGCATTTGTGAGTGTAAATTTGGTTGCTATCGTGGCTTTGTTCCTATTCTCGTTAGTGTTGTCTGAGTGGAAATAACTCATATTCTATATAACATGAACCCGCCAACAGGTTAAATTGAAGCTTAATGGTGATTTCATATAAAAACAAAAAAAAGAAGCTTAATGGTGAATATATGTTGTTTATTTCAGATTGCTGGGCGGTCCCTCTTTTGTCTTGGCTTACTTATCCGCCATGGAAACACTCTTATTAGCACCTCGGGTGGCAAGATTTTCAATCTCTCTGGCTGTCTTAATTTATTTAAACGACACCTCCAAACAGAAGATCTTGCTTTGAAAGTCAGGTCGTTGCAGGTATGGTGCATCAAGTTCTAGTCTGTTACTCATTATTGATATTGCGTTATGCTAGAATAACGGTGACCCCCAAACGTTTTGTAGGCTTTAGGATTCATCCTAATTGCACGACCTGAGTACATGTTGGAAGAAGACATTGGAAAAATAATCGAGAGTACATTATCAGATCAGGCAAACGGGCGTCTGAAGGTAATATCACCCATTCTATATGCTTTTCCGATTTATATGGTTTACATTTTTGTTATACGCTTACATATGGTTACATACTTTTTTAATGCTCATTATTCAGATGCAAGCATTACAAAATATGTATGAATACCTTATTGATGCGGAAAAACAATTGGGATCCGAGAAAGCCAGTGATAACACAGTTAACCCGATTGAGCAAGGTGGCGATGCAGTACCTGTGGCCGCTGGTGCAGGGGACACCAACATTTGCGGAGGCATTGTGCAGTTGTATTGGGATAAGATATTGGGTAGATGCTTGGACTTTGATGATCAAATTCGCCAGACTGCTCTCAAGGTTTACCTTTTTTCCATTAATAATTTTTGCTTCTTTCTCTTTGCTGTTGTATGAACCATTGAGAGGAATTCTGTTTCGCAGATAGTGGAAGTTGTACTACGTCAAGGTCTAGTTCATCCTATTACGTGTGTTCCTTATTTGATTGCCCTCGAGACAGATCCTCAAGAGGCCAACCAAAAGCTGGCCCATCATTTACTAATGAATATGCATGAGAAGTAATCCTCTGATTGTATTTCACAAATTTTTACATTAATTGCTCATCAAGTATCAGCGCACTAACACACCTCGACATTGTCATCAGGTATCCGGCTTTTTTTGAGAGCCGTCTCGGTGACGGACTCCAACTGTCTTTCATCTTCATGCAATCCATCAGCCAGGTCACTTCAGAACCAAATCAAAGTCTTCAGCAAAAGAGTTCGACAAACATGTCGGGAAAAAATGATCATACTAATGGTACTCTCACACAAGCTAGACTTGGCGTCTCTAGGATCTACAAGCTTATCCGTGGAAACCGGATTTCTCGAAACAAATTTATGACTTCGATTGTTCGCAAGTTTGATAATCCAACCTGGAGTGAATCAGTAATATCATTTCTGAAGTGAGTAATTGCTGCTACAAATAAACACCTTTACAGTCCCTTTGTGGTAAAATAAAAACTAACTTTACTGTTTCTCTTTACAGGTATTGCACTGAAACCCTTGCTTTGCTTCCATTCACATCACCTGATGAGCCGCTCTATCTTGTATATTCCATAAACCGAGTAATGCAAATTCGGGCTGGTGCAGTCGAGTCAAATTTGAAGGCTTTGTTACATAAAGATTCCACAAAGACTCAGCACGGAAATGGAACATACCAACAACATTCGCTTCCCGGACATATGCACATGATGGATCTAAACACTAGAATCCAAGATGAACCGATGCATTGGAATTCCTATGGCCATCCAACTCCAATTGACCTCAATGGAGCAGCATACCAAAATCCAAGGGATCAGTTCACTTCATATCAAGTCCCTAATGGGAACGCAGATGTGCACAATACGACCTCATCTGATCCTCCTGAATTATCTACCGATGATCTGCAGAAAATTCAGGTAGTCTTCATACCTTTTTCTCATGCGATACTTGGGGTGTTAAAATTGGGTTTCTTTTATTGTATAAAATTTTCACTTTTTCGGTCTTGGAAGATAACTAATGTAAAACGAATCTTGCATAGATGAGGTTGGTACATTTTGTTTTACTCAATTTTCTTAAAACAATGCTTCACTTCAGATCAGTTCAGTCGTTCAGCTTTACATATGGTTTATCAAAGTTGAGAATTCTTGATATCATCATTGTTTTTATATATTTCAGGTTGATTGCTTAGCAGCTATAGCTATACAACTTCTTTTGAAGCTCAAGAGATACTTAAAAGTCACGTACAGCTTAATTGATGACCGGTGCCAAGTACGGTTTGCTCTTTCGCTTGTTATTCTTTTTCTTTAACTTTGTTCACGGAACGTGATTTTTGTTGGAAAAAAACAATATCTCAGGCATATTCTCCAACGGAACCATTGAAGCCAGGAGATTCTCTGTCCAAACAAAACATTGCCTTTGATCTCAGCGAAACTCGCACCGACTTACCTTCAACATATCCAGACTTAGTTCAGAGATATCAGGTCAAAACCCCAAAGCCTTTTTTTTTTTTTCTTAACTTGTAAAATCTAAATCCCTGGGGCACATAAATCATTATTGTATTCATTTTTCTTTCGTGCAGGAGTTTAAGAACGCAATGAGAGAAGATACAGTTGACTTCACCATCTATTCAGCAAGCTTCAAGAGAAAACGTCCAACGCCAAGAAAAACTTCAAGATCTGCTAAAAAAGCAGTGGCCTACAATGAAGATGATGAAGATGACGACGAAGATGACAGAGGATGGCATGGAGGAGGTGGAAGAGGAGCTTCTCGGAGACTGAGTTACAGCACCAGAAGTAGCAACAGAAGATAAAGTGAGATCCCCACAACACTTGCTTCTGTTATTAGATTACTGTACATAAAGCAGCACTACAAAGATATCAAGAACGCTGTTGTTAGGCTCTTAACCAATGTACAGTAAGCTTTCTTACTAAATTAGGAAGATACGAACGGAATTAGAACGTTAAAATCTTTTTTTGGAAAGGGAAAAAAAAAAATCAAAGTAGAAGTCCGGAATTGGGGATGGAGGGGGGTATTGGTCAATTTGATCTATAGATAGATGATATTGACCTATTTTGTTATTATATTTGTTTATCAGTTTGCTTTTCTTTTTTTTCCTTCGCTTGATCGAATTGTTTAGGAAATGAATATCATTGTATACGCAGTTTCTTTGCCCTATGTTTTTTGTTTATATAGTTTGAGCATTAGATCTATTTTTATAAATTTGAAATGTTTAAATTTTGAAGTGTAATAATCATAATATTGGCATAACAAGATAAAGTATCCATGATCTTTAATATAGTAATATATAATGTTCAAACTGCATTCTTATATAATTTATATATATAAATTACTTCCAATTTCAAATGTCTTATTTCATTCAAAATATCAGAACAGTTCCAAATTATAACAGTGCAAGATTGTCGACACTCGACATATGATGAAATAAATATATAGTGCGACCGCTTCACGCGCTCTGGTCATATCAGTTTCCGGATATAGGCGAAAACTGCTAAAAACTGTGGTTTATATATAACCCGGACAATATGATAACACGCGCTCTACGCGTTTATGATGCGCGTGGATTTTAGATCACTCATATATGGGTTAACACTCGCGGGGCTTCTAATCAAACTTAACTTGGAATAGCCCATATTAATCGGGCTTGCAATGGGCCAGTTGAATACGTTAAAGCGGCCTATATTGTTCTTTTAGTAGTAGTAAAGCTTTACTAATACTGTTTGTTATAAATTATCCGAACAACACATTTCATGACTCATGAGTGAAAAAAAAAAACACGATTCTTGATCTGAACATACATATTTGATACATACACCATGACAACAGAGTAAATGATTACTTTGTGAAATTTATTATTCTAAAAGACATGCATAATACGTTATGCGAAATCCCAAAATCTCTACTGAAGCTCGCAAGGAAGAGTAGAAAACTGAAACCAAACCAACCTAACCTGAGATGATTTTTCAGCACGGTCGGTATAGGGGATTCGAGACTTTGAAGATGTTTTGAACCAGCTGCTAAAAGGATGCTTCTTCCGTTTCAAGATATGATTACAAACAGAGGCTGCATAGTTTAATTATAGAAGTCACCATTAGTTAGAGGATCTGAAAACCGATTCAAATAAGAACACCAGAGAATGGAGAGAGGGAGAGAGAACAGTACCGTGTCAACGCTGACTGGTTTTCCATCTTCAGCCAGTAACTCAGTGATGGTTCCTGACTTCTCAGCCTATTACCAAGACACAATTTCACAGGTTTAAGACTCTGAAAACTCACAAATACTTGATCACACAAACATATATAATCATCAAACTCGCAAATTTCGATTGTAATGTTATAAAGAATATGAAACCTCAATCTCGTTCATCAGTTTCATAGCTTCGATAATGCAAACAACTTGACCCTTCTGCACCTTATCTCCAACCTGCAAAATGCAAACACAAAATAAACCCACATCAAATTCAAATGTAATTAATGTCTTTTCACTCGATGATTGATTTCTCGATAGAGAACTATCAAAACTTAGATTCGACTTCATCCAAGAACCAAAGATTTGTTTAGTTAATATGCATCCTCTTGTACCTTAACAAAAGGGGGTTCACCGGGTCCAGGAGATCTGTAGAAAGTACCAGCCATAGGGCTCTTGAGTGGAGGTTGAGACGGGGACGGGGCGGTTGTTGGTTTTGCTGGTGCAGAGGTTGAGGCGGGGGTAGGAGTAGGAGGAGGAGAAGCCACTGACTGAGGTGGAGGCATTGGAAGGTCTGCCATTAGAGGAGGCATTGAGTGGTAAACTGGAGCTGAAGGTGCAGCTTGCTGTAAAGCTTCCTTCTTTCGAATAACGATCTCACAGTCGAGCTGCTTCAGTTCGAGTTCCACTATGTCTCTTGAATCCACAAGCCTTAATAAGATCAAAATTGATGTTTAGTGCGTGACCTTAAAATGAAGAAACTAAACTAAAGGATGGTGGTATGGATTCCTCGAATTTGGACTCACTTAAGAAGACCTGAGACTTTAGCCATAAATTCAGAGAGCTCGGCGGATTCAGGAACATTGGTTTTGGCTTTTCCGTTCAAAATCCCACCATTAGTCACAGGGCTAGAGTGCGAAACAACCTTGGTAAAGTCGAAAATGAGTAAGAAAATCACATCGTACTATTAATTGTATGGAACCTTGATGGTAAAAAAACAAGGCTTTACCTCGTTGGTTGTTGCACTCAGCCTCCAGATTGTAGAATGAGTCTGTAAAAGATTTTGATTATGAATCAATGAATTCTAAATTCAAAAAGACAATAACTTTATCATCATCGTAAAGTGTATATTCCCATAAACGCACAAATGTATCAACTTATGAATCTGCAAGTGATTTATTATAATTTAAAGGCAGAAGACAGAAACACTGTGCAGGAAAAGTAACTTCAATTGTTAAACACGAGGGCACACCAACTTCAGTATTAATGGAAACTTTATATATACACTAAACAGATCACAATTACCCAATCGAAAACTTCACATAAATAAGCTAAATCTTCTCGTAAAGGCTCACACTTTTTTTCTTTAAACAGGATCACTATATGCGAGAGAGAGAGATAGGGAGAAGAGGGAGCAGAAGAAACCTGAGATACACCGGAGGGAAATGAGATGCCACTGTGTTGCGGCTGCCATCGTCGGGTAGAGATTCCAGGAAGAGGACCAACCTGCCGGTTTGGGGCACAGATCTTGGCGCAAGGTACTGACAATAACGCCATTGTTGAGACAGATGAAATGCAGTAGACGATGAAACCGAGGAAGCAGAGAGGAAAGATATGAGAGAGAGAGAGAGAAGAAGAAGAAGAAGAGAGATATGTTTCTTAGTCTTACTTACACTGTCGATTTCAACTTTTTTTTTTTTGGGTAAAGGAATCTGATTTCGATGCTTACGAAGAAAACCAACTAATTCAATTAACTACTTTACCAAACCTGTCTAAGTGTTGTTGTTTTGTTCGACACCCCGCTCATTGTATCTTCTTTTCAGTTCCATCTGTCATTGTAATTTTTCTTTATATAGATATGTTTTATAAAATATGTGTTCAGCTGTACCCTTATTGATGTGTTACAATGGCATGAGAAACTCTCCGCAACTTTTGAGAGGTTGTTTCCATCAAATCTGCATTCATTTCACAAAATTAACTGTCTTTAAATCAATCTTTGGTCAACAGAGTTTACTCAGCTTTTGGCCTTTTGGGTAACATCTCTCATCTCTCATCTTCACTAAGCTTATTTTATCACCCGGTTGGGGAAATTATAAATGAAATTTAATCTATCATTACTTGCTAATCTAATCTAATTTATCTTTGAATTTATGTTTCAGAGATAAATAAAGAGTATAAAAAGGTGTGTGAAAGAATCAGGGGAAGTTAGGAAGGCTCAGTAGCGGTTCCAGTAGGTTCTGCGTCTGAACCAGTTGTAGTCTGGTAATTCTTGGATTGGACCAATGGCTGAGATAGCCATGTCCTACAAAAAAAAATTCCAATGTGATTTATCAGTCTCCTGGTTTCACTGTCTTTTTTTTTTTTTTACCCTAAAGCTAATCCAAAACTTTTCAAAAAGAAGCAGATAACTAACCTTGTCATAAATGTATTTATTGGCAACATGTCCCACGGTGTTGGCATCAACAGCGTCAATCCTTGCAAATAACTCGGCAGTTGGGATTCTACGACCATATGTTAACAGCTGTAAAAGCACAATTAGTTACCTGGTGAGGCATACCTGATCAAATTTGAAACTGAGAACCTACAAGATAGATGTCAAACAAGATGGATGTCATACCTGACGACCTATATCTTCAGCAACTGGGGTAGTTCCATTTAAGTTAAGCAACAATGAAGACTTCAGCTGCAATAGGAGGAAGAAAACTAACAATCAGTACTTGCTATTGATCTTCCATATGCACCCTTTATGAGTTTCCAACAAAATGATGAAAGAGAGAAGCGTCAACAATCACTATGGGCCATTAGTAAGAGAATGCTAGGCAAGATGGTTGGAACTTTTACCTGATTCCGTGCCCGTGTCACATCATCTTCTGAGACCCTATAAGCTAGCTTGGTTACTGCGTACATAATGGCATGTGCTAGATCATCCAAGCAATCAGGCTGAGAAATAGTACCCAAAAAAAGGTAAAAGACATGTATTCCCACAAATGTTCAATTAAGTAAGATATGCTACTATGCTAAGATAGATATGGAATTCTAATTTCACCTTAGCAACAGCATAAATGCCAAAAAGACCAGTATCCTTATAGTTGTTGTTGAAAGTCATTATGCTTTCAGCTATTTCATTAGTTGCAACCTTCTGGGCCAGCTCAGAGCTGCTCAGATACATAATATTGAATGACATCAATTCCACTAAAACCATTGATTGAAATTAACGGCAAAGCTAAACTAATCATAAGAAAATTCTCACCCCATGTGTTTGCCCCCACCAACACTTTTGTTCCATGATCCCAGCATAGTTTGCATAACCATAAGTGCAACAGAATCCGGATCTGTCCAAGATGCTCCCTCAAAGGCAATGGCAAATTGTGCCAAGGGTAGGTCATCATCAATCATACGGACCTTGACAATAATTTTAAAAAGAAACAAATCAAGAGAAATGAAATGTGAACAAAACACAAAAATAAATCAATAATATTGGTTTCTATGTATACCTCAGAGCCTGTAAAATTGGCAGGTTCCTTGGCAACCAATTGAGAAGTGGATGTTGAATCAGAGGACAAATTCGTAAATAATTTCTTCACTTGCTCAACAATCTCCTCGTGTGTGACAGCTCCTGCAGCAGCAATCACCTAAACACACATATTTTTTGATGAATCAATATGTAAAAAAGAAAAGCCTACAGCTGATAGCAAAAGATAAAACTGTATGATTTCCAAACATTACAGTTCTGGGAGCTGTGAAGTGAGTCTTTATAAAGTTCTGAAGATCATCCCTAGTGATCGATTTGATATTATCAACAGGTCCCAAGACAGTTCTTCCTAGATTTGTGTGTTGGAAGGCAGCTGCATGCAAATGGTCAAACACAACTTCCTGCGTTTGTCCCTCAACCTAATGAAAACAAATGCAAGTGGTAGGAATTAGTTTTCTCTGATCATATCGACCTAACGTAAGACTCAAGCAATCAATTACCTCCTGCATTTCCCTCAAAATCACACCTCGCTCCTGGTTGATCCTTGCTTCGTTGAACTCAGAATTCTGAAACATATCAGCTAATATATCCAACGCCTGGTTCACATTCGAATCCAACACCTTAGCCAACAACGTGATATGTTCCCTCAATGTATACGCGTTTAACTGACCTCCAATGTTCTCGATCTCTTCCTCCAATTCCCTCCTGCTGCGTCTCTCCGTGCCTTTGAAAAGCATATGCTCAAGAAAATGAGCCGTACCGTTTGTAGAATCCGTCTCAAAACGTGACCCCGCGTCAATCCAGACCCCGATGGTGGCGGTTTTAGCTGAGAGGTCAGACTCAGTGGCGACACGGAGACCATTGGCTAAAGTGGTGACACGAGTCTCAGGGGAAGACAAGATATGATCGTCGTGCGAGGCAAGTATCGGGTGCGGTGAAGCGTATCTGAGGAATCTTAAATCAGGATTCTCTAGCTTCTTTAGCTTCGATTTCACAGCTTCCGCCGCGTTGTCGTAAGGCATAACTTGCGGTAGAGGAAAGGAAGAAGAAGTTACCGGAGTTGTTGTGAACGGAGATACAGTAGAGACGGCTGATGAAGCCAACCGTATAGCTTGATTGAGACATAAACTTATCTGTGACCTTCGAGCCAAGGTCAGTAACTGCTTAATCGCCATGGCTGTGTTAGCTTCCCTAGCTCGGGCTCTCTCTCTCTCTCTCTAGTCTAGTAGGGATATGAACTTTTGACGACTCAGCAAGTAAGAAGCATCCATTGAAACGGTGCCGTACTGTACCTTCTAGAATAAAACCGATGTATTGGGCCCTTAATGGGTCCTAATTTTAAAGCTTTAATACGGGTCGGGTTAAATGTGATTTTATTAGAATGAGACCCGGACCGTAAAAACCCTAATTGGAAAAATTGATTGCTTGCTCAGATATATATACACTTTCTGACTGAAGATTGAAAGCTTTTGGCTTTACGGAGTGATTCAGTTGAGTTTGTTCATTTCTCGTGGCAATGGCGACTGGTAAAACCGTAAAAGATGTTTCTCCTCACGATTTCGTGAAAGCTTACGCTTCTCACCTCAAGCGATCTGGAAAGGTTAGTGGTGGCTTCATTGCTTCTCTTTCAAGTTGTGATTTTGCTTCAGTTTAGAATCAGAAGGATCTGATAATGAGTTTTGGAGGGAAAAAATGATCATATAAAGTCAATGGAATAACAAAATGTTTCCTTTTGTCTGATTAAGATCGAGCTACCTCTATGGACAGACATTGTGAAGACTGGTCGATTAAAGGAGCTTGCTCCATACGACCCTGATTGGTACTACATTAGAGCTGGTAAAAAAAAGCTTGTCTTTGTCTGTCTTCACTGTGTTTATGTTGCTTTATAGAAACTCATTGTAAAATGTTGTTGATCTCTTTGTTTGGTGCAGCTTCTATGGCTAGAAAGGTTTACTTGAGAGGAGGTCTTGGTGTTGGTGCTTTCCGAAGAATCTATGGTGGTAGCAAAAGAAATGGAAGTCGACCACCTCATTTCTGTAAGAGCAGTGGCGGTATTGCTCGTCATATTCTCCAACAGTTGGACACTATGAGCATTGTCGAGCTCGACACTAAAGGGTAAAAATATAATCTTTGCAAATGCACTTTTGGAAGCAAGATCTTGTGAAATGCCTGCTTAACTCACTTCTTCTTTCATTCTTTGTCTCAGAGGAAGAAGAATTACTTCAAGTGGTCAACGGGATTTGGATCAGGTTGCTGGGCGTATTGCAGCTGAATCATGAAGAGCTGAATGTTTTTCTCCTTGTGCCTTTGCTTTGGGAGAGCCTCAAGAATGTTACTGAGATTTTTGGGTTTTGTGATTTTAGATCTTTACTCCTCTCTTCTGTTATGTTCATCTTGACGAACTAATTTGATATTTCAAGCTGTTGAAGTTTTGTTCTTACAGTGATTTTGTACCCCAAGTTTACTTACTCTTCTTCATAGAAATATCAAGAAATAGTTTACTCTCTCCTCCATGAAACTCACTCTTGCGATATGTCAGTTTTATCCAAATTTAAACTGGAAGACTTTCTTGACCAGAACTAAACGAAAGTACACCGGAATCTGCAAACAAATAGCAAACTCAGATTTATTACAAAAGTGGAAAGAATGAAAATAGTTAGTATTCTATGTATCATCTGATGTCTCTCAGTTAACTTCAAATTCAAACTAGTATCAAATCTTTCTCAACAAGAGCAACAGGATTTTGCAAACAAAATGAAAACTTTCTCATTTTTTAGGTGTAGACCAGATTATTACAAAGGTGGAACAAGAATGATAGTCAAATCTGTGAAACTGCAACTAATTGGTTGCTTGATTGGATCTCTCTTACAGAAGGTAATGTAGTTTTAAAAATGACAATATGGACAGGGATAATATATTTATTGGATCCAAAAGAGGCTTTTTAGAGAAACTGATATTGGAAATCGCTCATGCAGGAGCCAGTTTCACTCCAAGAAGACGAACTGCAGCATCTGATCTTCTTGTGTTGTGGTATGTGAAACTTGGGATCTCGTGGTGCAGTTGGATGTTTGCTCGACCTTTTATTGATAGAAGAAAACAACAAGAAGCAATTGTATCAGCTTTTGCAAATAAGTTCATTGTTTTAAGAAGGTACTAACCGGATTACCACTTATAAACTATCTCGACCTACCACTGTCTATATAAGAAAGGAGATTTCAGGAGGACAGTTTAAATCTACCAGGTTTTTTACCTTCTTGGAATGAATGGTCGATCAAAGTATGGCATTGGTTGTGCTTTTGGGACCAATTCTTTCCTCAGCCTTCTTATCTCTTCTTCCTCCGCCAGCTGAAAAAAAATGTTGGATTTATCAGATTCAATTAGAGCAAGACACTATTAATGGATATGGCCACAATATCTCATATAAAGCTTTACCTTCTGTTGTCTTTCTCTTTCCGCTTTGTATTGCTCAATGACGCTCATCTTCTCGGCAACCTAGAACAACAAAAAGTCACACTTTAACATGGAGACATGTTTTAGACATATTATAGACAAGATAGGCTTGGCTACAAGACTACAGTACACACAATTTGACACTATCACCATTTTTTTCTTTCAGTGGATCAACACAACCATCTTAAGGATGATAAGAAAGCAAGTTTGCCCTATATGATTTGATAGTATAGTTGTACTGAAGCCAAATCATTCCAGCGGCTATCTTTATAGGTATCTTGAAAAAACACTACTTTAAACCCAACAAAATGTTGATTTAATCATTGCATTAGCAAGCTTTACCTGGTAATCAAATTCTGCTCGTTCTACTGCCCGGACATCTGAGTGGAGCATCAAGTCGACTGGTCTTGTGAGATCTTTCCAATGAGGCTTAACTAGACACTGAAACAGAAAACAACATTAGCATGCTAACTTGACCATATGCAAGCCTATTCATACTTAATAAGACATCGTCTGCTTTCATTTCAAACTTAAGATTGAATTCTCTGGGAGGAAAGATCCATAACAAACAGTTATAGTTTGGCCATTAAAATCCTGCAAGTTATTTCTTACCTCAGGTTCATCGGTTGTCCATGGAAGACCTTGAGCAATGGGGATTCTCATCTTTTCTTCCTCCATGGTTATTTCTTGAAGCTTTTTTGCAAACTCTTCCTCCTTCATTTTGCCTCTTTGCTGCAGAGTAACAAAAGATAAACCAAAGTCAATTTCTACCATGATATCCCAAAACTTTCAATGTTTTTTCATCTAAAAAAACTCATACCTCAGTTCTAAGCTTAAAAGGCTTCAACGAAGTGACCTTAACCTGCTTCTTCTTTGATCTTCTACTTCCCATTGTAGTAGCTGAGTCCAAGCTCTGCAATAAACAGAAATTATCAAACTGATTATTAAACTTAATTAACATATAAAGCAAGAGAAATAATCAAAATCAGATGCCATTAACACATACATTTCTTCTGCTTCTCCGGCCAGCATTTGAACTCCCACTCAAACCACTGAAACATCACCAGATCAAACAATTCAGAACGAGACAAGATCATCAAACTAACAATTCAGAACTTAAATTAAAATCTTTTAGTCAACAACGAACTAACCTGCCGCGGGTGCTGTCCCAGGACGAAGAAACAGAGGCATTGGGATCTAACCCAAGATTCTTAGCAGTTAAAACCAATTCAGATGAACAAAACGAAGAACTCCACTGCTTTTGCTCTTTCTCACCCTCCAACTTCATATCTTCTTCTGTTTGCTTCTCTTCATTCTTGTTGACTGTCTTTGAGTTACTAAAGCAAGTGAGTTTCTCAAACGCTTCAACAAGATTCATTACTTTACCAGAAACAGGCACACTTTGCCGTGCTTCTTCCACCACCTTAGCCCTTGACCTCTTCATCGTAGAAACCCCAATTTTCTCCGGCTCCCCGGATTCTTCTTCTCCATCTCCAAGATTACAGCATTCCTCCAAATCTCCCTTTCCCTCCTCCTCCGATTCAATTCTTTTCTTGAAAAACTCTTCTTGCGAAGCACGAAGCGTCTCATACGCTACACAAACACATTTCATGTTCCCTTTCTTCCTCTCCCCGCATTTACAATCAATCTCAGCAACCTTCGATTCAGTAACCGCTGGATCCGTTTTCCCTTTCTTCGAAAACTTCTTCGACACCACAACAAACTTCCTCTCTCTGATCCGATTCCGAGGAGAGAAAACCGCCGCCTGGGTAAGGTGGTTCTTAGGGTTTGGACTCTGATTCTTCTGCGCCGATGGTTTCTTCGCGGATTTCGATTTAGCCGGACTCGAAATGTTAGGGTTTGAATTCTCCAACGATCTGGATGCATCTTGAGACTTGGACTGAAGAAACTTGCTCCGATCCTTCACCGGAGTCCCTGGTTTCCCATTCTTCAATGTCAACGACGACTCCATCGAAACAGAATCTGAAAATCAAATGAACAATATGAAATACGAAATTTAGATCTGAAGAGAATCTATGACAACACGAATTAGGGTTTTTTTTATCTTTGCTATGGAGAAGTGTATTGTAAAAAATGAATAAGAAGGAGTTGAAGAAGGAGATAGATAGATTTGGGGGAAAACAAAATGTGACCGTTGCGGCGATCTTTGGACGCTCTCTTAACGGCTAGTCTTTTTGGTGCCTTTTTTTTGATAAATAAACTTAGATTAGTAAGAAATCATTTATTTTCCTAATCTTGTCCGTTATATCTTCTAATTCATGATATAATGCTGTTTTAATCCACGTTTAATGCCACGTCACATCTAATAACAGCAAATTAATTTTTGTGTAATCACAACCGTTGGATCAAAGAGATGGGCTGACTTGTCAACGCATACTGCCACGTTTTTTTCTATTCTTTTTGGGGGAATACACTTAATTCTAGACTACTTGATTCACAGACTAGTTAGTTATCAGTTCGTATCCAATTAAAATTTTTATCATCTCCCTCGTATTTAACCACCAAAAATAATTGGCATCTTCCTAAATCGTCATTGTTGTTTGGTCTCTGCACTAATGGATCAAAGGTCATTAGAAGCTGCTGCTAAATCTGGAAACATCGATCTACTAATACTATATGAACTTATCAATGAAGATCTATAAGTTCTTGATAAAACTGACCACGTGTCATTCTTGAATACGTCGTGCAGATATGTCAAGAAAAAATATATGTGTTCTGTAATACTTCCTTTATTTCAAAATATAATTAAGATGTTTAATGTAAAATCACACATATTAAGATGGTTTACTTTAAAAAAAAAAAAATCATATATATTTAAATTAAAAAGATTCAGCTAATCATAAACAAGACTGCTTAAATAATAATTATAGATTATTAAATATATATCAAAATTGGCATAGAAACTTACCAAACATTCTATATTTTGAAACAAAAAAAAAAGAGAGAGGTCAAAACATCTTATATATTGAAATGGAGGGAGTAGCCCCTTTTCAGGAGCCAAGTGTTACAACACTCAAGGCGCAAGCATGGAAGTTAAAAACATCACGGAAGCTTAAGCATTTCGTGTGGCAATGTGTGACTGGGTGCTTGGCTACATGTCAACGCCTGGTTTATCGCCATATTGGTAGAGTTAAAGATTGCCCTAGATGTGGAGCGGAGGAGGAAACTATAAATCATATGCTATTTGAATGCCCCCCCCCCCAGCACGTCAAGTATGGGTTTTATCGACAATCCCTTCCCATCCTATGGTGTTCCCTTCATCTTCCCTATATAGCAACCTCGATTTTCTATATGGGCGTGGCAGAGACTTTGGTGCAATTAACCAAAACTTGAGGACGTTCCCTTGGATTATGTGGTACATTTGGAAGGCAAGAAACAAGAATATTTTTGAAAATATATCCGAGTCTCCGCAATATACTCTAGAGAAAGCCATCCAAGAAGAAGAAGTTTGGAGAAGAGCAAACAATAGAGACATACCATCAGGGTTAGTAGAAGCGGGCATACTGACCCAAATCCCTCAAGATTACCTTGTTTGTTTTATAGATGGATCTTGGCATGCAGAGGTGGATAGGAGTGGATACGGTTGGATTGCTTCTTTCGGTGATAGATTCTTGCACATGGGGCTTAAAGGTTTGCATAGAAGCCTATCCCCCTTACATGCGGAGTTAGATACTCTTGTTTGGGCTATGGAGTGCCTTCTGGCCTTGCACTTAGATAAAGCTCTCTTTGCTACAGATTGTTTAGACCTCCTAACGATGACATATAATATTGAAGATTGGCTGACCTTTTCATCAGAATTAAAGAATTTTATTCATTTCAGAGATAGATTTGCTAACTTTAGTATTAGATATATTCCTCAAGAGGATAATATCCGTGCCAATAAACTTGCGAAATGTGCAAGAGCACGAGGCTTCTGTTTTTCCCATGTAAGCTCGTCGAAACCTAATTGGCTCTCTCTCGAAGAAAGTCATCTCCGATAACTTAATATTTGGGGCTTGATTGTCAAAAAAAAAATGAAATGGAGGGAGTAGCTTGGTCATAGCCGATTAGCCTAATTCATGTTACGTAGTGGTTTTTTCAATGATAATTCTAATGAGACAGATCTAGAAAATTTTTACCGCAATTAAAATATAATTAAATATAATAACTAAAAATTTTAAAATGAAGAAAATAATAACATAGTTTTAAAAAGGAAACCAGAAAATAATTTTAATACTAGAAGGTCAAATAAACAAATATTCTATAAAACATGTATGTAATAGTGTTTAGCAATTGGTTAAACAAACAATAAACCGAGCAAAACCGATGGTTGTGGGTAAATAAGATGAGAAATATTAACTTGAGAATATATAGGATTAAAACTATGGAATCGAAGAGATGTAAGTAGAGAAATATATTTTGGGAAGATCTTAAATGTGGTCAAGATTTTATTTGATAGTTCTGAAGGAAAAATAAGATGTTGATATTTTAAACCTCTTTTATAAATCCAAATCGATATATAATTTTGATTAATTATAAAATCTAATTTCCGTAATAAGGGTGAAACGAATGCCTTGTCAAGTAAGAAGAGATTTCCTTTTCAATGCCTATAATAATCACAATTTCTTGGCTTGTAACTGTTTTTGATGTAAAATGATCAGTGAATATTTGGATAGAAAAAAATGTAGAATATTTTGGCTGTGTCTTTGATATACTGTTGAGGCATTATGGAGAAGTAAGAAAACGTGCACGCCCTCTCTAAAATCATCCTTTCATTATGAGTATCATAGTTCAGTTAGCAATAGATTACTAAGAAATAATATTTTTGTTTGTTTAATCTTAACGGATTTCATTAATAGAACACAATTTACAAGATAGATTACAAAGTTGACAAGGATATGAAACTTTCAAGAGACATAAGCGGACTGAGTACAACACACTAACAAAAACTAAAACCAAACAAGGTGATCAAATAGGAGAAAACCCAAATAACCTTTAAAACAATACATTTATTCTCATAAAACTCGGATCAGAATCTAGAATCCAAAGAAAATATAAATAAAACTTAAATCACAATACTTGAACCGGATTAATAAATAATGATAATGCAAATTCTATTACGTCACATCAAAATTTCTACACTTTAATAGCTATAATAATACTGAGCTATTTTTCGCTCGAAGCTTTCTCTCTTCTCTCTCTAAAATTTTTTAGAGAGAGAAAGCTATTGTATAATATTCTGGCAACTTTTGTCGTCGGTTTTTTATTTTCGGCTAAGTCTGGTTTATATTTCTCGCTTAGATGCGTGTTCTTCTTAGTCCTTATGGCTAAGTTTTGTATTTTCTTTTTCTTTTGCATAGCCAAATGGATCTTTTTCAAGTTGAAGGGTCAAAGCTGAGTGGTGGTTCAGAGGTTTTGGATCATAAGATTGCTCGATTCTAATCAAGAGGAGAGTAAATCCTCATACCTCATGTTCTGCGACTGTATGATCGGTATTGGATGATGGTTTCTCCTTGAGTTTGTAAATTGTGGTGAGTGGAATTCAGTGGCTGATGAAGAACGGATTAGGAGAGCGTGTTTTGCTACTAGTCTGACAATCTCATCTTCTCACGTCTTCCGAAGATTAACAGATCTAAAGTTTCAAATTTCGCTGTTTTCTTCATACTCAAATAAAGCTGCAAAAGGCCTTTGGTGAATTTTGGAGTCAACAGCTGAAATACTAATGGATCCTCGTGGTTGATAAGGCGATTTTTTTTGCTGGAAAATTTTAGATCTAGTCGGTGTTTCCACTCTAGTGTGAAAGGAGGTGATGAGTCGATCGCGTGTTTTTTTACACATCATATACGTATTACACATGTTGCACATGTGTCACTTTTTAACCCATTTTGTTATTTTGGTTGTACTGTTTTATTGGGTTAATTGAGCTTCAAATGTAATAGGCTCCTTTCACCATGTAACCCGTTTATGAATTTTAAATCTTTAATGAAAAAAGTTGACGACAAAAAAAATAAATAAATAAATAAATAATAGCTACAATAATTAGTTTTGTATCATTGTAGCCGCTGACAGAGAGTTGATATAGCCGATTTTGACTGAAATTATTTTCAAGTTAATAGTAACTGTTGGATCAAAATGATGTTGATACTGACTAGTCCACGCATATTGCAGTCTGCCAGGTCATTTATCATTTTCTACATCTGATTTATTATTCTTTTTTCATTCACAAACTAGTTTTTTTTTTTACTAAACATGTAAGTATCATTAATAATAAAGAGTAACACCAATCCAAAAACAATCTTGAGAAAAAAATATAAAAACAAGGTTAAAATAGACTTAAAAAAATTGGGATAACTAACAAATCCAAAGAAGCATTAGCTAGCTTTCGTAGACCTTATTAAAGCTGATGTTACGATGTTTTTTATCAACAATTTAAATAGATTATCTCAAAAGAACCAATTGGTAGAAACATTGTTACAAAACTCACAGTTTATAAGTTTGAAAATGATAAGTGAGCAAGCCTATTGGAGTTGTGCATAATATTGTTCTGTTGCCGCCTGATAACTCTCTAATTTACATGTTTTAGGCACCCTTTTTTATCTATATTTTGCATTATATGTATCCTAACCTTACTCTAACCTTAGCATTTTTAGGTTTTTAAATGTATGAATTTTCATTTAGGGTGTTGCATTGTTGCATTTGTGCATTTTGGATGAAAACAGGTGCTTTGGAGCCCAAAATGGGGAAGAATAAGGTCAAACTCGAGCATGCACTCGAAGGAGCGATCGTGCAGGAAGAACAGTCAGAACCTCAACCCGATCAAAGAGGATCTAAGAGCATGAAGAACAACCCGAAGCCCTACCTGAGGAGTTACCCGACTCAAACCTCGTGCACCGCCTCAAACATACCCTCGGGCAGAACTGATCAGCTAGGTTAAAAGGGTTTCCATATATAAACCCTCCTCTTCTTCCCTTGCAAGACACGCCACAAACACTCAAACACAAGAGCGACAGCTTTTGAGAGAGAGAAAGTGATTCAAACACTTTCTTTTCCACTTTGTTAGGATTCAATTTTATTTTTTTTGCTATTATTTTCAGTTTCTATTATGTACTATGTCACTTTTACCTTATTTTCAATATAATACAATTTTCATTCATTTGTGTTTTTATGCTTGTTACCATAACCTGGGCATTCGGCAAAACCCGGTTAACCCGAACCGAGGAAACCGAAACATTCGGTTATCGGCACCGAATGTGTGAGAGAGAGCAAACCGATCGGCCAAATTAATTTTAGAATTTGGTTCAGTTCGGCAAGGCATAACCGATCAGGTTCACGTAAACCGAAGTATATAGAGAGATAAAATTTCATTAACCCTAATCCCCTTTCATTTTCTAGCTTCTTCGTGAGGCTGCCTCTCTTTAGCTCTCTCTGCAAAAATTGTGAAAGCCTAATTCTTTGAATCTGAGATAACTCAATCACATAATCACTAATCATCATCACGTCTCTTGTCCATAATCGTCTTCCACAACTCGTCTATTGCTCTCAATTGTATCTAGAAGAAGAAACTCCTTTGTCTAACGACCTAATCCGACTGGTAAGCTACTCTTGTTATCAGATGGGGAAGATCAGACCATTTGGAACCATCGGAGATGGGGGGGAGGTCGACTTTGTCAGATACCGTTGACGCCGCAGCCAGCCTCCCACCGTTGTGGGGATATTGAAAACCCTAATTGTTAATGGGTTTGGGCTTTGTAATTGTAAATATGTTAAATTGGATTGTTATTGGGTTTGCAATTAGATTTGAGTCCACTTTTTTTTTGTTTTCGTCTAATTCGGGTTAAATTAACCGAACTAGGAAAAAATTCGGTTTATTTTGGAACACAAATTTTAGCCTATAACCGACCCGAACAAACAGACTTCCGTACCGACCCGAACCAAATTCTATTTCGGGTCTATTCGGTGGGATTTTAGAAAACCTGAATTTTTGGAAAACCGAATAACCCGACATGAACAAACCGTTTAAACCGAACGCCCAAGGCTAGGTTAGAATGTCTTAGCTTGATTGTTTATTTTATAAAAAAATCATTTCTAGATTGGTGTTCTTAATGTTATTTTCAGACCGAGAGGTTGAGATTAGATCTAGGGTGTTTTGCCATCGAGAGATATTGTTGAAATGCTTGAATCAATCAATGCTAGAGATTTACTCACTTAGTCTAAGAGCTTAGATGTGTAAGGAGTTTATTGACAATAATAAATCAGATTTTAATATCTGCTTAGTCATGTTTCTCCAACGAGAGTTGGGTAGAGGAGTGACTAAGGTTGATTATTTCTATCACAAGAGTGTTTTAGCAAGATTTAGGGATTCATTGTTTAGGGAATATTTGCTTGAAGCATGTAGGACATCACAAATTGGTCATGAGCACTTATGAGTCGATTACCCCATCCTTATGAACTTTCTTATTTTGATTGTTTAAGCTTTACTCTACAACTCTACCCCTTACCCAAACTAGTACTCGATCACCACCTTCGTGTATACCTTCGAGCTGTTCATCCTAGTCTTCTTGATTCGACCATCCCACCTGATCATGTACCCGAATGCTTGCATCGAGTACTTAGGTTGTATGGTTCTTGTTCTTTTATTTACTTTTGCTTATTTTAGGTTATTAGAAAAAACCCTAGTATTGCTTGGCTTGACTTGCATAGTTCTGATCATATCTTATCTGCTAGCATAACAACCATTTAGATTGATAACCCTTTGTACTACAACTGCATAGGGAATTGATACCCTGGATGAAAATCCTGTTATCACCGCCCTAAGTTGTAAACTACCACTTGAGCTGTTACTTTTCTTATCATAGAAGGGGCTGAGGAAGATCACTGTCAGGTACACAAACTAGTTATTTTTTCCTAGCCAATTAGATTTCATCAATCATCATCATATACTATATTTTTTATAATAAAACATTATTAACAGACTAGTTATCATCGCTGTTTTTTTTTAAATTGATGTTTTGATATTTTCACAGAGATTAATAAAAAGTTTAAGTTTTATTCATAAATTATTTTATAGTTATTTTTTGGTAGAAAGAAAAAATATAAAACTTTAAATGTTAGATAGCATGTCATGTCAAAAAGTATAAAACAAAAAAATCATTTAAATTTTTTAATATATAACAACAATCTTTTAAGAACAAAAAGAAATACTAAAACATCAATCTATTACGAACATATGGAATAGTAGTTAATGACGTTTCATCGATAATCATCATACAATGTATTTTTTTTTTTTAATTTTTTTTCTTAGCCCATTACGTTTTATCAATCATCATCATATAAATGTCTTTTGAATTTGTTTCATTCGCAAACTAGATATCATTTCTTAGCCAATTACGTTTCACCAAGCATCATCATGTACTATGTTTCACCAAGCATCATCATGTACTATACTTATTTTTTTGAATTTTTTTCATTCACAAATTAGTTATCATTTCTTAGCCAATTAGGTTTCATTGATCAACATCATATACTGTACTTTTTTTTGAATATTTTCATTCACAAACTAGTTATCATTTCTTAACCAATTACGTTTCACCAATCATCATCATATACTGTAACTATTTTTGAATTTTTTCATTCACAAACTAGTTATCATCTATAGCCAATGACATTTCATCAATCATCATTATATATTGTGTTTTGTTTAAATTATTTTATTCATTCACAAATTAGTTATTATTCACAAACTACGTTTCACCAATTATTATTATAGTATATTTTGTTTTGAATATTTTCATTCACAAATTAGTCATCATTTGTAACCAGTTAAGTTTCTTCATTCATCTCCTTCATAAACAATCACCAAAAATAATTGGTATCTTTGTCATTGTTGTTCTGGTCTCTTTCTTTACTAATGGATCAAAGGTCATTAGAAGCTGCTGCTAAATCTGGAAACATCGAGCTACTATACGAACTGATCCATGAAGATCCATATGTTCTCGATAAAATTGACGACGTGCCCTTCGTCAATACTCCTCTCCACGTGGCAGCCGTCGCCGGAAAAACAGAGTTTGCGATGGAAATTATCAACTTGAAACCGTCTTTTGCTCGGAAACTTAACGCCGACGGACTTACGCCATTACACCTAGCCGTCGATAACGGTCATTTCTGGTTAGTACTTGAAATAGTTAAGGCTGATCCAAGCCTTGTTCGTGTTAAAGGGAGACATGGTACGTACTCTTACTTATCTGTTGAACCCTTAGTTATTTTTTCTCTTTTTCAAAATCTTTAGCACTAGTTAATCCAAACTAGCGTTATAACATATATCTAGTAAATTCAATCTCGGAGATATATAGTATTTATGTACATAGAAAAGTAACCCTATCCGTGGGATACTCTTCCCCATTTAAATAATTGTTCAACATTTTATTAGAACATTTACAGATTTTACCATCATATTTTCACTTAATTAATTAAATCAAAATTACAATTAAAGTATGCAATTTTTTTTACAACATTACAAGGGATACAAATCTTAAAAAAAAATGAAACACCTATACTTTTTTCATGACGTCATGAAACACCTATTATTTTGTGTATCTATATATTAACGTAACAAAGCACCTAATCATTATAAACATAAACTTTAATATATAAGTGATACAAACATTACTAATTTTAATAATTATTAACACACACCATTTATCAGACAATATAAAAATATCGAACAACATGTTATATTTATAAGTATATATATTGCTATATCTTTTATATATTGTATTAATATTAACTAGACGCGCACGTACGTGTGGGGTTGATTTCAAAAATCAAAATTTGTTATCATGTTTATAATATATTATGTATGTACAGGGTTGTGTTTGTAAACGTTTTTTTTAAGAACATTATTTGATTTGTTTTTAATTTGAGTTAGAAACAAAAATTATCAGATTTATTTTTGTTATTTATAATGACACTTATATTAAAAAAATATGATATGTTTATTTCAAGACAGAAAATAGTAAGAGAAACATGAGATGCAATATTTGATTTTTTAAAGTTGAAATTAAGATTTTGATCTAATTTTACAATCTTGTCTAGTTATCTTTATTTTTTGTCATGTTTTTTAAACAAATTTTTTATAATTTGAATTACTCGTTGTCCTCTAGTAACCAATCGTTCTCTAGTTACCCAAAAATTTGGATCGATATGGCAATAGAACTGAATCAAAAATGTAAATCGGATTTTGACAGGTTAATATTTTATTAAACCCGTGAAGTGTCAAATAGGAAAAACTTGTAAGAAAATAAAAACTTCCCAAACTATGATATAAAATTTCAAGCCGGTCAAATTCGTCTCCCCATACATACGTAATATATTATAAACATGATAGTAAACATAATTTTTGAAATCAGTATGTGCAGGTCCAAACCTCGGTTAGCAAGTGGATGAGTTAACTAATCAAATTATTTGATTTCATCCCGTCACCCAAAGTTCTTTTATCATATTTTACCATAGTAGTTTTAGATAACTTTTTCTATTTTTCAAAATACCAGTTTCCGTTTCGTACCAATTTTTTTGTCCAAATATTTGACATAAATATGCAATGAAAATTTTCAAATGTATTACCAACCCGTCCTATCTTATATATATTTTTCTCGAGCAATGCTTTTAAACTCGGACCAGACGGCGACCTGGTTGGTGTTATAGTCTGATGATACAACATAAAACAGAGCAAAAACTGGAAAACAGCTAAGATCGAAAAATCATGGTTAAACCGGTGAGCCGGTTAAACCGGATCAACAAATCTTTGGAACCCAATTTTTATGCTAATATGAAACTGTTATTTATTGGATAAAATATCTAGTTCTTTTTTCATATAATCTGATGTGGGACTCTATCTAACATTTCTAAAATCAAGGGTAGTTTTGTTTTTTATCTCTTTTTTTTTCTTTCTGTTATGTGTGTCTAATTAAAAAATATATATATTTTTCAACATGAATCTGGAGTTCCCATTAATTATTTGAAGTATAAATGATCCATTTATGCTACATTTAAAAATAAATGAACCACTTCTTAAAAATTTAACTTTGTTTAATCAGTTAGCCGGTTCATACTTCATAGTATATGTTTGATCCATATATGCTCCATGAAGCATAAATAATCCATATATGCTTCTATTAGTCAGTTAGCCGGTTCATACTTCATAGTATATGTTTGATCCATGTATGCTCCTTGAGTTTTAATTTTCAATGGATTATAGAGATTAGTATTTCTTTGACTTTTGAAAATTTCTAAGGAGTATAATTTTTTTTTACTTGGTGGTTAGTTTTCATTTTTTGGAATTTCTTGGTTTTCCTTTTGTTTTTTCCAGTCTTCTTTTGTTTTCGTTCTGGAGTTAAAATAAGACATAAATAAAACCATTTTTATTTCCAGACCTATAAAACCAAATCAAATATATACAATTTTGAATTTAGCTGTTTGTTATTATGGAACAATGTTAAACAACTTCCAAAATCTCGCAATTATACATTGGTATTTTAGGACGATTAGAACTAAAAACTTTATAAAACCAAATCTATATTTAATTTAATATATTACCGGTTTAACTCTAATTTTTTATATCTTTTAAAATTTTATAGAGTTAAAATATTAATATTACTTTTAATAGAGTTTAAGTATTATAATATTTTAAAAGTTCGATGTAGTTTAAATATTTATAATAATTTAAACATTCAACAAAATTTAAATTATTATAATATGTGTACCTTTCAAAAGTTTCAATATCTATAATATTTGAGACTTTGTAAAAGAAATATTTTAATATTTTGAAATTTTAAAAAGTTTTATATATACTCAAATAAAAAGCTAAATTAAATTTGAAATTTAGACGCTTGATAAATTAAGCCCCCTGCTCTTTTGTAATTGAAAAAAAATATAAGTTCTTTTTATAGTGATGTTGAACCATATTCTAATATATTTAGCCGACGTGAGACTCTATATACATTTTTCTATATCTTTAAAAATATAATCAAATTAAATTTGTTTACATATATAAAACTTCGACTTTGAATTCTTTCCATCTGTGCTATTAATTACTTTAATTTCGTTAAGGAAATATTACAAAATCTAAACTAAATTATTATTTGTTTTTATTTAATTGTATTAAATTGATTTTGTTGTTTCCATAAATATCTCACAATATAAAATCAAATCAAATATGTTTCCATATATATATAATTGCTATTTTAATTCTATGATTATTATGGAAGAAAACTTTAAAAAGTTTTCAAATATATTGATTAATTATCGGTTCTATTTTTATGGCATGTAGAATTAAATTTCGATTTCCTTATATATAAAACAAAATTGATTAAATTTTGTTTTTAAAAAACTCTGTTAAAATTCACATTTATAGCTGATCTGTTTAATCATATTATACTCGGTCCGAATACAAATATTCCGGATTAATCCGAGATCCAAGGTTTTTAAGACTTAATCTAATGGCATTAAACGTTATAATCTCCAACTCTATGGTCCTGGTTGGTAACGGCTGTTACTTTTGGCTGTAAAGACTTTGACTTTAAAATTTTAGCTGTAGAGAATTTGGCTGTAGATGCTTTGACTGTAGAAACTTTAACTGTTAAAATCTGATTGTTTACCAACAACTTTTAAAGCTGTAGCTGTTATTTTTATTATTATTATAAATATTAATAATAAATATATATTATGTCAAAAATTAATTTATATAACATTTTAATGACAAAATAAATTTTATTAATGATAAATTAAAATTTTAAAAAATATAAATCAATCAAATATGAAATTTTGTTTGAAAACTAATTAAAAACAAACAACTATAAGAATAAGAAATAAATAATTGAAGTTGTAGACATCAATTTATTAACTTATTAAATTTTAAATAATGCAAAAAAAAAA
>NC_025704.1:6998350-7039242 GCF_000633955.1 Camelina sativa | reverse complement strand
AAAAACTAGTCAAAAATCTAGTCACAAAAATCTAGAATAATTCATTAATTTATAAAAACTAGTCAAAAATCTATTAACCACTAATCAATGCATTGTTTGAATGTTATTCTCTTATTAATGATGAATTTCATAAACTCTTTTATAATATTATTAGTGATGATGATGAAAAAATAAAATTTATTATTGAAATGGGTCTTAAAAAAAAGAGAAAAAAATGAGAATAATTAATTTATAAAAATAAAGTATATAAAATATTTATATATACTTTTGAAGAGCTTTTAAATATAAAAGGGTGAAAAAAAATAATGCTTTAAAAATTGTTTTGTTTTAACGCATGAATTTGACGCTTTAAAAAAGAAAGGAAAACAAGGAAGAGAAAAGAAAAGAGACTTTTAAAACTTTAAAAAAATTAAAAGCCAAAAAAGCCTGATTGGTAAAAAAATGACTGTCATGACTTTAAAAAATTTTAAAGTCTTAAAAGTAACCTACCAATCAGGGCCTATGTCTACTTATTAAAAATGCTTCCCTTTTAATATTATAGATTTGAACTGATTACCATGAAAATAGTATCAATATTTTAAATGTTTTCATATTTTGAATTTGTTCAATATATATATTTCGCCTTTTGAACATGCTTTTTTATTTTTTAAAATTGTTATATTGATAAAATGATAGTAATAAGATGGTGACAATTATATTATCTAGTAGTAGTTTAGAATTCAGTCTAGACCCGGTTATACATTAGGTTGATTCGGTATCGTCAGCTGAACTAGATTGGTAACCCTAGCCTAAACTCCATTTAACCGGATTGATAACCAAGTCGTTAATTTTAATTTTTTTTCTTCGAAAAAGGTATGACGCCATTGCTAGTTGCGGTAAACAGAAAGAAGATTGATTTGGTATCAGAGTTCTTCTTGGTTTGCCCCGAAGGCATTGTGGACGCAAACGTGAATGGAGAAAATGCTCTACACATCGCCATGAACAACTACGACCCACAAGAAGGATTAATCTTTGTTAGGGTTATTATGGGATGGATCCTGCGATTATGTCAAAAAGATGCCGAGTGGATCGAGAAAAGAGTCATAAACCGAAGAGACAAAGACGGTAACACGCCTTTACATCTCGCGGCTTACGGGAACAATCTTCATGCTTTGGAATGGATGTTATTGAGTCCCATGGTTAACGTCAACATTGAGAACAAGAACAATTTAAATGTTCTCGACATTGCTGCACAACACAATAATGGAGAAATGGAGAGAGTGATTAAGAAACATGGTGGAACACGTTCTATTTGTCTGGTTGCGATTGAGACAACATCGGATCTACTCGCGTCGCAGCTTTCTTTTGCAGAATCGAGTCGGACAAAAAGTATTCGGTTTTATTCTTGTACCTCTGAAGAGCGAAAAAACGCTCTTTTAGTGGTCGTAACTCTCATATTCACAGCTACTTTTCAGACCATTCTCCAGCCTCCCGGAGGCTTATCTGATGGTGGAGGTCAAAGTGGTGGTACAAACGGTCGGGGTGAAGTGGTTATGAATGATTTCTACTTTATCTGGATATTTTTATGGAACAGTGTGGGTTTCTACTTTGCCATTGAGATGATGTTACGTTTGTTGAGTATGGGACAAGAGAGTATCTTTTGGTATTACCCTCTGTTCATTCCTCTGGTCTTTGTTTACGCTGTCGCAGTGAATGTGATAGGACCGAATAACAGAGCGAGATATATCGTATTATGTGGTCCGGTCGTGATAATGCTCATTTGGGGATTCGGGATTAATGTGTTTGCTGAATGGGTGAAGTCTAAAAGAAACAAGGTGCGTGGACCCAACAGTGGATTGATTTGGGAAGGTTTTACTACGTTGAATCAAGCTAAAGGTATTGCGCCTAATTATAATAGGCATGTGATGAGGGTAACTTAATTTCCTCTTTGTTATTTTACTGTTGCTTTTTGAATGTTTTATTCTAGTACTCTGGTCGGGGAAAATTTACATTGATCTATATTATTATTGTTATCTAATAACTGAAAGGCTCGTTAAAATAATAAATATACTACATTACATCATTTGGACCCGCACGTACGTGGAGTTGATTTCAAAACTAAGGGTCTGAATGGTAACTGCGGTTTTTGTAGTGCGAGACAAAAAATTTGTTATTGCGATACGGTTCAACTGCGGTACGTACAGGACAAATGTATTTGCGGGAAAAGTGCGGTTTTTCCAAAATAAGTGGTACAAAATAATGTTTGATTGGTGAAAAATAATTGGTAGTGCAGATTTCATATTATTTTATTAATAACTAGTATAATTATATATTTTCATTTTTTATTAATGAATTAAAATTTTAATTTTTGAATTTTAAATACCAAAAAATTTGTTAAATTAAACTTTGTTTGGTATAAATTATTTTTTTGTTTTGTTTTAATAAAAAACAATTTTCATTACATTTTATTTAAAAAGTATATTTTGTATGATCCATTAAATTTTTTAACAAATGTATTTTAATACATTAAATCTTTTACCAAATGTATTTTTGAATTAAATAATTTTAAAATACATTATAAATCAAATGTTAATAATATATATTTAAAAAAGGTTACATATGAGTGGTTCAGCACAAATGTATTTAACTTGTGTTACATAAAATATATTTTTATATACTTTTGTGGTTATATATTTAACTTGTGTTCGTTATAACGAAAGATGGTTCAGCACAAATGGTTAATATCCCGTCTGGTATGGTTGTTTTTTTGCTTTTCTTTAATTTATTAGTGAAGCGCAAAATAGACATTTCCATATCATCATCTTCCCCACGAGCTGTAAGTCTGCAACCCTAATTTTTATGGCCGCCGTTCATTGAATAACTTGTTTTTCATAGATTTCATCTCAAATTTCAACTGCTTTTGATAACCAAATGTTAGATCCAACATCTCTTATCCTATTTTCAGCAAAAACATTCGACTTTTTCCGTTTTCCCGATTTTAACTCCGATTTGGGTAAAATCCCGGCGGGACACCATCGCCGAGCGATTAACCGGCGCTGAGGCGGTCTCCGCGGCCGCGTTTTAAAACAGGGTGTAGTACTAAGATATGTATTATTTTAATACTAAAAGATAAAATAAAATAAAAAATTATTTTGTGCGGTTTTGAAAAAAAACGCTGGGTAAAAACTGTTGTAGGTTGAGAAAGCAGTCCAAGACATAATCCATTGGACAATACCACAAATTCTGTTTTTTTTTTTTTTGAATAAACGCAAAAAAAAAAAAATTATTGGTGATTGGAGACAGCAATGTGGTTTTCTATAAAACCAACTGAAATCCGCTTTTTTCAAGTTACCATTCACTACCTAAGTTTGTTTTCACGTTTGCAATATGTTAACTATGCGGGATTATGTTTGTAAATGTATTTATTAGGAATGTTACTAACATTCATAATTCAAATTCATACTATGTTAGTATTTGATTTGTTTTTAATTCGGATTAGACAAAAAAATATATCAAATTTGATTTTGTTATCGGTAAATTTAACTACATCTAAAAAATAAAGAATAGTAACAAAAATATGGTATCTCTATTCGGGACCATGTTTGAAAACCTTCCATTTTGATCAGTTATAGAAACCACAATCGTCTCCGGCTCCACGGATTCTTATCCATCTCTGATTGAACTCGATTTAAAAAAAAAAACACTCCTCTTGCGAAGCACGTAGCGTCTCATACAGTCATACGCTGCACAAACACACTTCATGTTTCCCCTTCTTCCTCTCTCCGCATTTACAATCAATCTATGCAACCGCTGGATCCGGTTTCCCTTTGCTCGAATTCTTCTTCGACACTGCAACAAACTTCCTCTCTCTGATCCGATTGCGGGGAGAGAAAACCGCCACCTGGTTAGGGTGGTTCTTAGGGTTTGGGCTCTGATTCTTCTACGCCGATGGTTTCTTCGTAGATTTTGATTTAGCCAGACTCGAAATGTTAGGGTCTGAGTTCCCCAACGATCTGGAAGTATATTGAACCTTGGACTGAAGAAACTTGCTCTGATCCTTCACCGGAGTACCTGGTTTCCCATTCTTTATTGTCAACAAGTAGTGGCGGATCTAGGGAGAAAACTTATATGGGGCAATTGCCATATTTAATAAATTAACAAATTCTTTAGTGACATATGATATGCTCAAATTTACCCTAGAGCTACTCTCTCAAATTAAGAGATCAGTTGTAGTACTTAGGGATCGAATCCACATAGACTCTAGTTCACACAATAGATTTAATAATCTTTTAATTATGCTAAACATAAATATTTTATTTAAATAGAATGCAAAAACAGAAAATAAAAGAGTTGTAAAATCAATAGGAATAAACGTTAGGCCTAGGAAAATTCTCAGGAAATCATGGAAAATCAGATCAATTAATTAAGAAGCAGGATTCAACAATTAAGCACCGTTCTTGAACTCTAAACACAATTATAAAATAAATCAGTTCTCACTGCAAATATTGTCTAAACTTAAAACCAGAAAATTCAAATCTCTTTGCAAAATTCTAGGTAATAAATCAGCTTTAAAAACAAGTTTAGTTTGTTCACAAAATTATTAAATCAAATCTCTTTGCAAGAAATAATTTTGCTCATCAAAAAGTTTTATCAGGAAAATCAATTATATTCTCATATCAATTAATAATCCTAAGATCTAAATCCAGATGACTAATCAAAGATCTAGCATTAAGAACAACCTATGATGAAGAACAAGAAAGATAATGAATCATAAATTAACAGATCTAATAATCCATGAAATCCCTAATGAGAAACCATAAACCTAACAAGCAGATCTACTCAGACATAATTGTAAGAACACAAATCATGAATAAAATAGATAGCATGAAAAGATTAAAGGGAGAAGAAAAGGAGTTCTGAATCTTCTCTGAAGGAGTCTTGATTCTTTTCTCCAAAAGCTCTCTAAAAATCTCTCAGGGTTTTGCTCTCAAAAGTTGCAGGGAAAAATAAAGCTTAGGTCTAAAAAATGACCATAAAAATCCTATTTATACTCCTAAACACGTCCAGGGACTAATGATGCAAATATGGAAGACTTTGGGGCAGATTTGTAAAACTTCCAATTTTGTGATTCTTCATCGTCTGAAGAGGGTGTCGATCGATGCTCCCAATCTTGGTGTCGATCGATGCCACCTTTAATCCGATACCAAACTGATTCTTCCAGTTAAATGCTCCAGAATCATCCAAATTGCTCCATTTCGCTCCTTTCATGCTAAAAACCTGTAAAGACTCAAAAACAATCTAGAAACAAATGAAAAGACACTAAAAGACTCCTTATATCATGGTTAAAAACCACAAAAACCATGATATATCAACATAAAAGTTGTGGGGAGGTAACAAAACGTTTAGAAAAAAATGGAATAAGGGGCATCGAACCCTCCTCCTGAGATATTTCATGGGGCAAACTTTTCCAACTGAACTAAAATACACTATGATGAAAGTATCAATTGCAAATTTTTAAAAGTTAGTATAGGGCATGTGCCATAACTTACTACAATGTAGATCTGCCCTTGTCAACAATGACTCCATCGGAAAAAATGAGAACTGAGTCTGGAAATCAAATGAGCAATACAAAATGTGACGCTTGATATATCATGGTTTTTGTGGTTTTTAACAATGATATAAGGAGTCTTTTAGAGTCTTTTGATTTGTTTTGTAGGATGTTTTTGAGTCTTTACAGGCTTTCTAGGATTTTGGCATGAAATGAGCAAAATTGAGCAATTAGAAAGATTTTAGAGCAATTCATCAAGGAAGAGAAGTTGGATTCGATTCAGAGTGATGGTGTCGATCGACACCACCCTTGGTGTCGGTCGACACTCCTGTTTGTCTACGAGAGAAACCAGTTTTGGAAGTTTCACAAATTTACCCAAAGTTTTCCATAATTGCAACACAAGTCTCTGATGTGTTTTTGGACATATAAATAGTATTTTTAGGTTTTAGAAACCCTTGAGTTGTTTTCTAGCAAGTTTTATTTTCCTACAACCTTGAGAGCTTGGAGAGAGATATATAAACTGCTTTGTAGAGAAGATTCTTGAACTCCTTATTTACTCCTTTAATCTCTATTGCTTATTATTCAGAATTATGTTTTGTTTTTCATTGAATATGTCTGAGTGGTTTGCTTGTTAGGTTCAGGGATTTTATGATTTATTAAATCTGTTTATTTAGTATTCATTATCTTTCTAGATCTTCATCATATGTTGTTCTTCATATTAATTCTTAATTGATCACCTAGAATTAATAACCTAGGAAAATAATTGATATGAGAATATAATTGATTTCCCTGATAAAACTTTTGATGAGCAAAATTACTTCTTGCAGAAAGATTTGATTTAGTAATTTTGTGAACAATCTAAACATGTTTTCAAAGCTGATTTTTAACCTTGAATTTTACAAAGAGAATGGATTTTCTGGTTTTAAATTTAGATAATATTTGCTGTGAGAACTGATTTATTTTATAGAAGAGTTTAGATTTCTAGATCTGAATTTTAATTGCTTGAATCCTAATTTAATTATTGATTTAATATTTTGTAATTTCCTGAGAAATTTCCTAGATCTAACTTTTTAATCTATTGAATTTTCACAGCTTTTATTTAATTTTACATTGTTATTTCAATTTTAATTTAATCTATTTAGCATAATTAAAAAACTTTATAATTTATTGTATAAAATTTGTGTCTTTGTGTAATTCGAGCCGTAAATACTACATTAATTTCTTAATTTGAATATATCAACACTCTCTAATGTCGACTAGTCTCTTTTTGGTGCCTTTTTAATAAATAAACTTTGGTTAGTAAGAAATCATTTATTTTCCTAATGTTGTCCGTTTTTTTTTTTGTCATCAGATAGAACCAAATGTTTGAAAAGAAAAGTACAAGTAAAGAGGCATAAACTAGTAACCCACAGTTGATACTGAGGTCAATAGACCCTCCAAGTGAAACAGGTAGAAAAAAACAAAACAACAAACAACCCCATCACCCAAACCTTCCATCACTGTCTTTTCTTACTTGGTCCTGCAGCCATGAAGGGCCTCCCAATGCTAGGTATGATTGGAGCCTCCCCTCTCGTGTCACACTATTTGCTATAGCCAGAGCCACCCTATTCGCCGATCCAATCACATGGTGGCATTCCCAGTAATCAAAGCTAGCCAGAATCATCCGTATATCTTGTAGCAACGATTCGTAGCGTGGCCATTCCTCCGGATTATTAATAGCTTCCACCCCTGCAGCATAGTCCATCACCACTTCTATCCGAACAAACCGCAGAATCTGCAGAGCCTCCAAAGCCCACAGAACACAGCGAAGACATGCCAACATCTCAATGTCGGATCTCTCTAACGCAGCTCTCGCATGATACAACACTTGACCTTCATTATCACGAGTAATCCATGCTCCTCCAGTAACTAAAGAACTATGGCGCCAGGATGTTGCAATATTGCATTTCGTGATTCAAAGCATAGGCGGCCTCCATTTAGTTTCGATCGCCTGTTGTCTGTCTGTCCTCCGATGGCCGAAGTTACCATCCATGGCATGTGCAGCAAACCAATGTACAGATTGTGTGAAGGCTTTGTCTACCATTTCCCTTATATCTCCCTGCTTCCCTTGAAAGACAATTGTATTCATCCGTATACCGTTACCATCCATGGCATGTGCTGCAATTGCAGCAAACCAATGTTGTCCGTTATATCTTCAAATTAATGATGGAATGCTGTTTTAATCCACGGTTAACACCACGTCACATCTGATCACAGCATATTAGTTTCGTGTAATACTAACCGTTGGATCAAAGAGACGGTGAAGCTGACTTGTCAACGCATACTGCCACGTTTTTTTCTTTCTTTTTTTGGGAATTCTCTTGATTCACAAAATAGTTATCAGTTCGTAGCCAATTAAAAGTTTTATCATCTCCCTCATATTTAATCACCAAATAATAATTGGCATCTTGTCATTGTTGTTTTGGTCTCTGCATTAATGGATCAAAGGTCATTAGTAGCTGCTGCTAAATCGGGAAACATCGATCTACTATACGAACTAATTCATGAAGATCCATATGTTCTTGATAAAATCAACGACGTGCCATTCGTTAATACGCCTCTCCACGTGGCAGCCGTAACCGGAAAAACAGAGTTTGCCATGGAAATTATGAACTTGAAACCTTCTTTTGCTCGGAAACTTAACGCTGAAGGACTTACGCCGTTACACCTCGCCGTCGATCACGGTCACCCCTGGTTAGTTCTTGAACTAGTTAAGGTTGATCCAAGTCTTGTTCGCGTTAAAGGGAGACATGGTACGTACCCTTACTCATTTAGTTGAGTTATTCCGAATTACTAGTGTTATAATATATGTATCTAATCTTTTGTTTACCAAACAAAAAAAAAATGTATCTAGCAAGTTCAAATCTTGGAGACTATAATATTGAAGTATGACCAATACTTGTTTGAAAATTAGGTTAATTTGGTATGGTCAGTTGAACTAGATAGCCTAAACTCGGCTTAACCGGATTGATAACCGAGTCGTTGATTTCATTTTTCGTGTCCAAGAAAAGGTATGACGCCGTTGCTAGTTGCAGTAAGCAAAAAGAAGATTGATCTGATATCAGAGTTCTTCTTGGTTTGCCCCAAAAGCATCGTGGACGCAAACGTGAACGGAGAGAATGCTCTTCACATCGCCGTGAATAACTACGACCAAAGAGAAGGACAAATCGTTCTTAAAGTTCTCATGGGATGGATCCTAAGATTGTGTCATAAAGATGCAGAGTGGATCGAGACAAGAGTCATAAACCGAAGAGACAAAGACGGTAACACACCTTTACATCTCGCGGCGTACGAAAACAATGTTCAAGCTATGAAACTGATGTTAGAGAGTTCCAAAATTAACGTCAACATTGAGAACAAGAACGGTTTCACTGTTCTCGACGTCGCTGCATTACACGATAACAGAGAGATAGAGAGAATGGTTAAGAGACATGGTGGAAAACGTTCTGTTTCTCTGGTTAAGATTAAGACAACATCGGACCTACTCGCGTCCAAGCTTTCTTGGAGAGAATCAAGACGGACAAAGAATATTCGGTTTTATTCTTGGATCTCTGAAGAGAGAAGAAACGCTCTTTTAGTGGTCGCAGCTCTCATAGTCACAGCTACTTATCAGACCGGTCTCCAGCCTCCCGGAGGCGTGTCTGATGGCGGTGGTACAAGCGGGTTCAGTGTTGGCGGTCAAAACAGTACAAACACAAGCAGTCCGAGAGCGGGCTCAGTGATTATGAACGAGGGCTCTTTTATCTGGTTATGGTGTTGGAACAGTTTGGGTTTCTCCTTTGCCATTTATATGATGATACGCTTGTTGAATTTAGGTCAAGAGAGTACGTTTTGGTATTACCCTCTGTTCGTTCCTCTGCTCTTCGCTTACTCTGAAGCAGGGATTGTGATCACGCCGAACGATAGAGCGCTCATGATCGCAGGTGTGGGTCTGTTCGTGCTTCTGATCATTTGGGAATTGGTGGTTTGGTTTTGGGAATGGGTGCAGTCTAAGAGAACCAAGGTGCGTGGACCCAAGAGCGGATTGGTTTGGGAAGGTTTCACTACGTTGGATCAGGCTAAAGGTGTTGCGCCTAATAGGCTGGTGATTAGGTGATCTTGATTTCCTCTTATTATTTTATTGTTGCTTTTGTATTTTTATTCTAGAATGTATAAATTGCGACATGTATGATGTTTTATTATTTGCATAAAAAGACTACAGAAATTGACAAGAGTATACGTTGCTAAAAAGTGAAAGGTGTCGTATGACGCATTCTAATTCGAATGTCAACTAGAAACATAGTTAGTGAGGGGGTGTATTCAAATTGACATTTTAATTTTAATTGATTTGTGTGAAATTTACAAATTCTATGTTATTCAATCATGGATTTTAAAAAGTCTATTAAAATCCAGTGTTATTGAACTGATGATTTAAAAATCTACTTTAAAATCTATTAAAATCTCTTGTTATTGAACTGATGATTTAAAAATCTACTTTAAAATCCACTGTTATTCAAAACAGTTTTGTGGATTAGGATTTTAATAATTTTTAGGATTTTTGAGGATTCTAGAGGATTTGTTTAGTTAAAAATACAGAAATCCAAATCTCATGGTTTTAGGTGGGATTTGAAAGAATTTTACAGAAAATCATATGAACTTCCCTAAAATCTATCAAAATTCTAAATTTACTAAATTCCATCAAATTCTCCAAAATCATGGTTTGAATACACCCCCTGAATGTACAAACCATGATTTGGGGTTTTACCGTTGTATAGTCACTAATGAGTTAAGTTAATAACATGGCAAACCAAATCGAGTTGTATACAAACTAGCCTTTTTGCTGGTCAACGTATATGTTATATTCTCATTGGTTGGATTTACATATGTATATATAATTTTGTTTTCAATAGTTATAACATTGAAAGTTCAACAACACTCTTCTTTTTACTAGTAATTTTTGTATAATTATATTCAAATATATAGCTTGAGAAACACTTCAAAAAGGTGTGACTGAGTTTTGAAGCAAAGTGCAATTAGTCTTTTGTCTCAAGTTTGTCCTGCAGACTTCACCACACAATCACCTAATTAAGTACTCATACAATATTGGTTTTATAATAAGTAGATTACCATGTACATTATTGAAATTAAACACCAAATTAAAAAGAACATTCAGCAATTTTTTTCTTTTTTTTTTTGTTGTGGTCCTGTGGAGATTAGTAATTAAAGTACAGTCATATTCTTTTTCAACTCAAGTTATAAATAACAAAAAGAGAAAGACAATAAATGAATTTATTTCGTTTCCAATATATATATATATATATATATATATATAATATATATTTGATATATATATATTTGAACAAATGTTAAAAACTATCCAGAAAACAAATTAAAATGACTTATTATTACTATTTTGGCAAATACAATACAGTCAAAATTATGTTGGTCGAAATCCAATCTATGAGATAAATGTCAAAATATTTAAAGAACGTGTCTTAAAGAAACTTTTAAACCTGCCAAACATTGTGAGGCCCATTGTTTTTTCAACCTTTTTGTTTTGTCATTTAATTTTTAACTGAAAGTGTATTTTAATTAATTAAGTAACCAAAAAAAAAACACTTTTAAACCGCGTTTATATATCTTTGACGGTTTCAAGGGTAATATAGGAATGTCATCACCTATATAAACTCCCATACTCACCCCCGCTCTTCTTCCTTCTTCTCCATCGTCAGATTTACCGATTTCACCTCCATTTTCTTCGATCACTCTATAGACCAGAGCCTACGTAGCTCTCACCCAAAAAAGGTAACCATCAATTCTCTCTCTTCCTCTCTTAATCTCTCTTAATCTGTGTGTTTTGCTCGATCCAANAATTTTTCTGTGTTTTTTTCGCGATCCGATCTCGTCTTTTCTCTCCTGTTTCGATTTGGATCTGTTTTGGTTTCGAATGCTTATTTTTTTCCATCCAAACATATAATTTGGTGTGATTGTGTTAAGAGCTAAGGTTCGATCTGTGTCGGTGATCTGCAGACAATTCACGTAATTTTCATTTCTCATTTACGTTTTTTAAATTTCCCAATCCTCGAACCGGCCGGTTCAATTGCATGTACCAGATCTGTGATTTTGATTTGAATTTCTCGCTCTACTTGTGTAATTTTCGTTAATTTGCGGCTTTTAAACGGCTCATTAGTCATTATTAAGCATGATCATAAGTATTTTGGTTCATGTTTACGTAAAACGTATTCTGTGTGCATCTTCTAACCCTTACGAAACCGGATCTGAGTGTTTTTTTCTAAACCGACACTGTCAAATTTTATTTTCTAAACCGGATCTGATTTGTTAGATCCTTTTTATTTTGTGGAGGTTAACAAAGCAAAATGGTGAAGATATGTTGTATTGGAGCTGGTTATGTTGGTGGTCCAACCATGGCGGTCATTGCTCTCAAGTGTCCATCTGTTGAAGTAGCCGTTGTTGATATCTCTGTACCAAGGATCAATGCTTGGAACAGTGATCAGCTCCCCATTTACGAGCCAGGTCTTGATGATGTTGTTAAGCAGTGCCGTGGGAAAAATCTCTTCTTCAGCACCGACGTTGAGAAACATGTTAGAGAGGCTGACATTGTCTTTGTCTCTGTCAACACCCCAACTAAGACACGTGGTCTTGGAGCTGGCAAAGCTGCTGATTTGACTTACTGGGAGAGTGCTGCTCGTATGATCGCTGATGTTTCCGTTTCTGACAAGATTGTTGTCGAGAAATCAACTGTGCCTGTCAAAACTGCTGAAGCCATTGAGAAGATTCTTACACACAACAGCAAAGGAATCAAGTTCCAGATTCTTTCCAACCCTGAGTTTCTTGCTGAAGGTACAGCTATTGAAGACCTTTTCATGCCTGACCGTGTTCTTATCGGTGGTCGTGAAACACCTGAAGGCTTTGCAGCTGTTAAAGCCTTGAAAGATGTTTATGCTCAATGGGTTCCTGAAGAGAGGATCCTCACTACCAACCTCTGGTCTGCTGAGCTTTCTAAGCTTGCAGCTAACGCCTTCTTAGCACAGAGGATCTCATCTGTCAATGCTATGTCTGCTCTCTGTGAAGCAACTGGCGCCAATGTCACTGAGGTCTCTTACGCTGTGGGTAAAGACTCTCGGATCGGTCCCAAGTTCTTGAACTCGAGTGTTGGATTCGGTGGATCTTGTTTCCAGAAGGACATCCTTAACTTAGTCTACATCTGTGAATGCAATGGCTTACCTGAAGTCGCTGAGTACTGGAAACAAGTCATCAAGATCAACGACTACCAGAAAACCAGATTTGTTAACCGCATCGTCTCTTCAATGTTCAACACAGTCTCCAACAAAAAGATTGCGGTTCTCGGTTTCGCCTTCAAGAAAGACACAGGAGACACTAGAGAGACTCCAGCCATTGATGTCTGCAAAGGTCTGTTAGGTGACAAAGCTCGTCTCAGCATCTATGACCCACAAGTCACTGAAGAGCAGATCCAAAGAGACTTAACCATGAACAAATTCGACTGGGACCACCCTCTTCATCTCCAGCCCATGAGTCCCACCACTGTGAAACAAGTCTCGGTTGTTTGGGACGCATACGAGGCAGCCAAAGACGCTCACGGTATCTGCATTTNCGCCAATGTCACTGAGGTCTCTTACGCTGTGGGTAAAGACTCTCGGATCGGTCCCAAGTTCTTGAACTCGAGTGTTGGATTCGGTGGATCTTGTTTCCAGAAGGACATCCTTAACTTAGTCTACATCTGTGAATGCAATGGCTTACCTGAAGTCGCTGAGTACTGGAAACAAGTCATCAAGATCAACGACTACCAGAAAACCAGATTTGTTAACCGCATCGTCTCTTCAATGTTCAACACAGTCTCCAACAAAAAGATTGCGGTTCTCGGTTTCGCCTTCAAGAAAGACACAGGAGACACTAGAGAGACTCCAGCCATTGATGTCTGCAAAGGTCTGTTAGGTGACAAAGCTCGTCTCAGCATCTATGACCCACAAGTCACTGAAGAGCAGATCCAAAGAGACTTAACCATGAACAAATTCGACTGGGACCACCCTCTTCATCTCCAGCCCATGAGTCCCACCACTGTGAAACAAGTCTCGGTCGTTTGGGACGCATACGAGGCAGCCAAAGACGCTCACGGTATCTGCATTTTAACCGAGTGGGACGAATTCAAGAAACTCGATTTCGAAAAGATCTTTGAGAATATGCAGAAACCAGCTTTTGTTTTCGACGGTAGGAACGTTGTGGACGCTGAGAAACTCAGGAAGATTGGGTTCATTGTTTACTCCATTGGTAAGCCATTGGACCAGTGGCTCAAGGACATGCCTGCTCTTGCCTAAACAAACCAAACCTTTTCCTTAGCTTATTTTTCTCTCCATTTTTTTCGAAATTCTCATGAGTTTTTCCATATATCTTTAACTATGTTTTGATCAATAATTGTCGCTTTTGTTCTTCGTATTATGAACTCCAACAGAGATTTTTAGGTTTGGTTTTTGTTGGTAATTATGTACCTTGGGTTATCAAATATTGTAAGCTTTTTGAGTATTATTTTCATAATATACAAGTTTTTCTCTAGTTGATTTCTACTTCAGTTTAGTATTTTAGAACCGAACTTTCCCATACAGTGACTCATGATACAGTATACATATTTGAATGTTCTGTTAATCACTTTTTCAATTGGTCACGCTTGCCACGTCGGATTCTCTTTACGAAACAAAAGGTTGACTTACGCTTTTGAACTTTTCGTGGTGATTTACTAAAATACCCCTTTTAATACTTCACTTCGCTCAGTGCTGCTTATACATATTTCTCTGTTTCTCTCGTTCTCCCGAATACTCAAACTCACATAAACACAAAAGATTCGAGTTCTTTCGTATTCTTCGATAGCCTTAAGCCAATACATTCTTCTCTCTCTACCTTCTTTCCGAGAGAACTGATCCTTTCTTTCTCAGTTTTCTCGGGAAAGTAGAGAGAAACAGAGCACACTCCTTCTTTTTTCGTCACCTCATCTGATAGTTTCTTTTGATAATGAGTCTGGCTTGCGTCTGTTGCATACTTCTCTGCCTCTTCATCATCAACTTCACCGTTAACTTCATATACTTCTTCTTTATCCATAAACCCTGTGTGTTTCGCGCCTAAAAACATGGAAGAAGAACATCAAGATCTCGAAAAACCCATCAATGGAGCTTTGCGACATCTCAAGATCACTCATTCACGAGAAGAAACAGAAGAAACTACGAACCAACAGAGAGAATTCTCTTGTTACTACAGCCTAAGGGAGAATCCCAAGAAGAAGACTCTGTTTAGATGCGATGAATGTGGAAAAGGGTTTCGGTATGAGAAATGTTATTCGAATCATCGAGCTGTGATGCATTCGTCGAAGTACCAGAAGGTTTATGAAGAAACTATGATGAGTATGTGTCGTAGCTTCAGTCTTGTGAGGAAGAAGAAAAGATCGAGACTTGTTAGGTACAAGAAGACTTCATTTTCTTGTTCGTTTACTACATTTACTGAGTCGCGTTCTCCTTTTGATGCGAATGAGGAAGAGTTAGAAGTTGCGGATTGTTTGATTCTTTTGTCTAAGAGTAGTCCCAAGTTTGTAGACGGACGTAAGCTTGTTGCTGAAGCAGTAGATGTTACTCCTAAAGGTAGCTCTGGTTTTGGTTGTTTGCGCAACAAGAAACCTCGGAAAGGTGGTGACTTTGAATCTGGGTATTTCAGTAATGAGAAAAGACTTATGGAAAAAGGGTTTAGTAGTTATGGAACAACGAAAGAACCAGGTAGCTTCTTGAGAGACGATAACAGATTGAATCAGCAGAAACGGAGAAAAGATGGTGAATTTGAATCTGTGTTTTTGAGTAATGAGCAAAGACTGCTAGAAGAAGAGGTTACTTCCCCTGTGATATTCAAAGGACCAGCGAGTTTCTTAGGAGATAAACATGAAGTGGATCAGCTGAAACTGTGCAAAGCCGGTGACTTTGAATCTAGGTTTTACAGAACTGAGCTTGGAGTAAGGGCTATGGAGTGTACTGATTCAGATACTGAGATGATAACTGAATCTGATAGGAAGAACGTTGAGCATGAATGCAGGATGTGCAACAAAATATTCTCGTCTTATCAAGCTCTAGGAGGTCATCAGACGTATCATCGGATGAACAAAAGTAAGAACAAGATGGAGGAATTAGTAGAACGTGAGAATGAATCTGTGAGATGCTCAGTGACAAAGAGAAGAAGACACGCAAATGTAGTAGCATCCTTTCAAGGAACTTCAGCTCGGTTCATGCTTTAGATGGTCATAGGGCAAGAGACAACACTCGAAAACAACAGAGGATGATGAAGATTTTGCGGTTCATATTAGTGTTGGAGTCTAGTTTTGCGCTGTTGTAAAGAGCCATTTACTTGGCCAGAACAAAAGAAAAACAGATTGCGATGTTATTTGTTTTTGGAACTTTCTTATTTTTCCAATTATATTCAGTTCTCTGAATTGAAACTGTAGACTAGATAGTTAAGTTTTGAGACTTTTTGCTCTGCTTCTTTCCTCAATTGTTTTTCTTTTTCGAGGAAACTGTCATACATATAATTTTGGTTTCGTTGGGGATTTGTATATATGACACTTAACTCGGGGTTTGATTTCCGGTTCGAGTCAATTTTTTGTTGATATGGAAAAGTCACAATCGAATGTGTCGGTCGGTCTTTGGTTTTTCAACAAAACTTTTTAGCATATAAATGAAATTTAATAAACTACTTTTTCCTGACAAGAAAAACAACTACTTTATTTTTTTCCTAAATGTTAAACGAAAACGACAAGTAGAATTTCGTACGGTATTTTGTCATTAATTTTGAAAAAAAATACCTGGATTACCTATGGTGAAATCGGACCTACCAGCTAAGACTATTATGAAATTTTCAACACCCAAAAAGTATCATCCAACAGCTTAATTTTCTCTTTCAGCACATTAAAATTGAACTTGCGTACAAAATCTAATCACTTGTAATTCACGTCATTTGTTTTGTGGACGACGTCAATTTACTATGTTAGAGTTTTTTTTCTTTTTTTTTTTCGCTTTTAGTCTAATGATTAGTTTTAAGAAAAGTTTTTAATCAGGTTTTTTTTTTTTTTTTAAGTGTTCTGATATGTCTAGATGCGATTGTCTAACTTTCAAAATTATTACAACGTTTTGATTTTGACCAAATCAATCAATTATAAATAAAGAAATATTCAGTTTAATCGTCTAAATGTTAAACGTGTTTTGAAACCAGTTTAGACTTTAGTTACAAAATCAAGCTTCTATTTTCATATATATCCGTGTTAGAACACGGGTTGAAATTCTTTTTATTTATATTATAATTTTAAAATAAAATATAATTCATATGATTGCTTTTAAAAGTTTTTTTTGATAAAACATTATGCAAGAAAATCATATGTTAAATATAATACTTGTAAAAAGCACATATTTGTAAGTTTTATATTATAATTTTGTAATTTATGTATGAGAAATAGTTATTTTTATTATTTGTTTTTATTTTAATTTTTGAACATGTTTGGTGAGAGTGTTTTAATATGACATGTGCTTAGGTAATATTTTATTTTCAACTGCACAATAAGATGTTGGAAATCATGATTAAATGTGATAAATTGCAAGATTTTATTCTTTTTTACGCCTAACAGTATATTTTTATGCCTAACAGTATATATTTTGTAACAATACATGGAATACCAAAGATTTTATTTTGGAAATTATATAAATCATTGGAATATTCTCTTTAAAATGATTCTTTGGAATATTCTTAAGTGTATTCCATAGATTGATCAATTAATCTATAATATTTTTTTGTAACTAACCTATATTTAATCTATAACCTATTTTGTAACCAACTTATAAAAATTATATAGTTTACAAAAAAAAAGTTGTGTACTTCCGTTTTATTATATAGGGGATAAGACGTAGGACATCTCCAACAAGCCCTTAAAACCTCAAATTTGAGGTTTTTCACAATCCAACAAGTTTTTAAATTTTCAAATTTTGAGGTTTTGAATAGTGAAACCTCAAATTTGAGGTTTCACTATTCAGAACCTCAAAGCTACTTTTTATTTTCAGTTTAGTCCTTAGATTTATGTCTTTCATAATTAATTGTATAAAATTTAATTAAGAAAACTTAAGTACACTAAAATAAATTTAATAAACAAAAATTAATTTGTAATATTAAAATCAAAGTTTACAAAATAAAATATAATATTAAAACAAAGTTACAAAAAAAGATACATTAAACAAGATTCTCACAAAATAAAAATACATTAAACAAACTTAACACAAATTAAAGCAAAGTACACATAAATTACTTATACATTACATATATTACAAGTTGTACCAAAATACCAGTAATTAGGTAAATCGGATCCTGAACCTCTCAAATCACAAAATATTATCCATAAATATTTTGAGCAGATGAAGGTTGTTGTTGTTGCTCTTGAGTTCTTTTTTGTATGATTCTTGCTTTCTCAGATTGCATAAACTCACGTGTATTGTCATCAAGAGAGTCTAAATTTGTTAGTAATATCATATCATCTCGTTCTAAATTTGTTAGTAATATCCTATCATCCTGTTCACGTGTATTGATCACATCTGGGAGCATTACGGAAATAATGCTTGATTAATTTGCTATTTCATATGTAACTTTATAAAATTTATGTTTATGTGTGTTTTATTATTATATATGTAATTTCTATTATCATGTAACCTTTATTATGTAATATTGTGTGTTGTATAATAAAATAAATAATACTTTGGATTGTATAATAAATAAAATGTATGTTATATATTTATTTATGAGTTTTTATCATTATTAGTGAATTTTGTAAATATTAAGGACTATTTGTAAATTAATTAGTTTTTAAGAATTTTTTGAGAATTGATTGTTGAAGCAAACAACCTTCAAATCTTCATTTTGAGGATTTGTTATCTTCAAAATGAGAAGAGTTATTGGAGATGCCCTTAGGAAGAGGGGGTAATTGTCAAATTATATTGAATGGAATAATTAACATATATCAGTTTAAGTGTCAATTTTTTATAATTATTATGTTTGATCTAAAAAATTAGTTTATATCAATCAATCAATTTAAGAGGAAAGATGAAAAAGCAAAACTCTTGCTTAGCCATGAAAATAGGTGTGGAGACAATGTTATAATTAGCTCTCTATAAAACAAGCCCTAAACTCAAGGTCAAGACACCCATTTTTTAAAATTATTATTTTTCTTTTTTCATTATAATTTTAGATCTTGAAAAATAAATTATTTTCTTTTTTTTTTTCTTCCCTTAATTTTATTTTAATTTTTTTTTTTTTTGGTTTAGATCCACCGGCAAAATCACTGAGAACAAAAAAAAAAAGCTTCTATTTGTTATTATTCCTCTTTCTCTCATTTGTTTCTAATTTTCATTTCTCTTCTTTCTTCTTAATCAGCTCTTTGATTTTTTTGAATCTTGATCTGTGAGGAAGACGACTCTTTGAATCTCTCTTTCTGCTCAAGACGTGAATTTGAGGCAAACCCATTACGATTCTCGTCGTGTTGAATTTGATTGAAGCAAATCGTCTCCCAGAGGAGTAAGGCGGGAATCTCAAAATTTTGGATTCTGAAATCCAAATGCGGTCTGGGAGAAGACCACAAGGAAGAAGAAGAAGAGCGACAAGGAAGACGGAATTGAGATCGAGAAGAAGCGGCGGTGAGAAATCGGGATCGGAGGAGAGGCGGAATCTGATCGGATCTGATGTTGGGTTTGGGATTGTTTCTGTCAGGAGGAATTAGGGTTTTTTCGGATTCGGTTTCTCTGTTCACTGTGGTGGGGCTGCAGCACTACCAAGTTGGAGGATGCAGCTTCACATATCGCCTAGCATGAGAAGCATCACGATTTCGAGCAGCAATGAGTTTATTGACTTGATGAAGATCAAGGTCGCAGCTCGTCACATCTCTTACCGAACTCTCTTCCACACCATCTTAATCCTCGCTTTCTTGTTGCCTTTTGTCTTCATCCTCACCGCTGTTGTTACCCTCGAAGGTGTCAACAAGTGCTCCTCCATTGGTATATAAATTTACTTCCTTTTTTCATTTTCCTTATGATCATTGTAGCCTAAGTTGTTTCTGATTTTGTTGTCTTCTTCATCTTAACTGGTTCGGATCTCGCCTTTTCTGATGTGTTTTAGCTAAATTTGGGATTCTCTGTTGTGCCTTGTCTTCTCCGTGGAACGGTTATGATCTTCCCTAGCAGCTAGATTTTGGCAGGCTAACAAAAAGTTTCCATTTTTGCTAGGGATTGTACTAGGATAGCCTTTAAGTCAACAGAGTTTGGTTGATTTTGGATTCTTCTTGTTAGGTCCCCACTAATGAATTTTGTAGGATCTTGGTTTTCAAAGACCTGTACTACCCTAATTGTTAGGAGTACATATAATTTTTAGAATCTGTTTCTCACATTTCCCTATCAATGCGTTTTGTTTGATTGTGGAGCTGAATGACAATTTTTTCAGAATTCCTTTCTTTTTGTTTGTTTGTGTGGAGTGAAGTTCTCTGCATTACTAGATTTGAATCAAATTGAATGTCTCTTATGGTATTTTTCACGTTACGTTTATCTATATGCTGTTTGAGGGTATAACGGTTCTATACTTCTATATGGTTTAGTATGTTCATTTGTTGAGGTTTTCCATTTAAGATTGGTGTTAATTTCAATTGGATGATCAACTTCCATGTTTCTCCCCAGTGCTCTTGTGACGCTCTCAATAAAGTTTCTTCCCCTTTTCTTCTTACTTTCAGATTGTTTAGGGAGGCGGATAGGTCCACGTCTTCTTGGTAGGGTAGATGATTCAGAGGTGAGTGGTTTCTTTCTTTAGTCGGCTAATTTTCAGTATCTTTTCATATTCTTTAAATGATATATTTTTGTTCTCATGTGACTGTTGCTGCAGAGACTAGCTAGAGACTTTTATAAAATTCTAAACGAAGTAAGCACTCAAGAGATTCCAGATGGTTTGAAGCTTCCCAATTCTTATAGTCAACTTGTCTCGGATATGAAGAATAACCACTATGATGCAAAAACATTTGCTCTTGTGCTGCGAGCCATGGTACGCTTTGTCTAATCTGAAACTGTTTTTGATCCTACATCAGAAGGACATTTGTTTTTGTTTATATGGACAATCTGTTACACTTATCTGCGGCCCTTGAAATTATTAAGTTGGTTTCCTTGTCTGTAGATGGACGAGATCTACTATTATTAATTCTTGTTGCTCTCTAAACTGACCCATATTAATTGGAAGATTATCTTATGTGATATGGTTTTATTTGTCTTTGAACAGATGGAGAAGTTTGAACGGGATATGAGGGAATTAAAATTTGCAGAACTTATGAACAAGCACTTCGCAGCAAGTTCCATTCCCAAAGGCATTCATTGTCTCTCTTTAAGACTGACAGATGAATATTCCTCCAATGCTCATGCTCGTAGACAGCTTCCTTCACCAGAGTTTCTCCCTGTTCTTTCAGATAATACTTACCACCATTTTATTCTGGCTACGGACAATATTTTGGCTGCCTCAGTGGTGGTCTCATCCGCTGTTCAGTCATCTTCAAAACCCGAGAAAATTGTCTTTCACATTATCACAGACAAGAAGACATATGCGGGTATGCATTCATGGTTTGCACTAAATTCTGTTGCACCAGCTATCGTTGAGGTTAAAGGTGTTCATCAGTTTGACTGGTTGACGAGAGAGAATGTTCCGGTATTGGAAGCTGTGGAAAGCCATAATGGTGTCAGGAACTATTATCATGGGAATCATGTCGCTGGGGCAAACCTCACAGAAACAACTCCTCGAACATTTGCTTCAAAATTGCAGTCTAGAAGTCCAAAATACATATCTTTGCTCAACCATCTTAGAATATATATTCCAGAGGTAAATTTTTTATCCCCTCGTTTAAACTTGCAATAGAACTCACGCGAATTCTAAAATCATTTGCAAATTTCATCTATTTTTTCGTTTGGAATAGCTTTTCCCGAACTTGGACAAGGTGGTATTTTTAGACGATGATATAGTTGTTCAGGGAGACTTGAGTCCGCTTTGGGATATTGACCTTGGTGGTAAGGTCAATGGAGCAGTAGAAACTTGCCGGGGTGAAGATGAATGGGTGATGTCAAAGCGTTTAAGGAATTACTTCAATTTCTCTCACCCGCTCATAGCAAAGCATTTAGATCCGGAAGAATGTGCTTGGGCATATGGTATGAATGTCTTTGATCTGCAAGCTTGGAGGAAGACAAATATCAGAGAAACGTATCACTCTTGGCTTAGAGAGGTAACTATCCTAGAAGCCTAGACTCTTTTGTTATTCTTGATCAGAAATCTCAAGTTACCTCACTCTGTTTGCTTCTGATTATGAGCAGAATCTAAAGTCGAATTTGACAATGTGGAAGCTTGGAACCCTGCCTCCTGCTCTTATCGCGTTCAAGGGTCACGTCCACATAATAGACTCATCATGGCATATGCTTGGATTGGGCTATCAGAACATGACCAACATTGGAAATGTGAAGCAAGCTGCAGTGATCCACTACAATGGCCAATCGAAGCCATGGCTCGAGATCGGTTTCGAACATCTACGGCCGTTCTGGACAAAATACGTTAACTACTCAAATGATTTTATCAAGAATTGTCACATCTTGGAGTAGCAAAGCAGAACGTTTAGATGATCTTGAAGGTTACACTTACAGGTGTAAAAGACAGAGGAAGTAAAAAAGAAAGCAGAGATGAAACACAAAGCCACTGCAGGCAGAGTTTTACTCACTCTGAAAAAGAAGATTCAGAAATTTAGTTTACAACATACATAAGAAACTTTTGTTGCAGCGAAGGGGGAAGCTGCATAAGAGAAAGAGAGAGAGAGATAAAGAATCATTCTTTCTGTAAAATAGAAGGTACCCTTTTTTGAAAATTCTTTCGGGTTTCGATTGGAGAATCCAAATCTTGAATCTTTTTATAAGAAATGGGAAAGATTTGGGTTTTATATTTTTTTTTCTTTTTGGTTATTAAGAGGGGGTCATGACCAGAGCTGAAGCCAGTTGTTGATAAATCAAGGAACATACAATTATACACTTGTTACATTTTTACTCCAAACATTGCTTATTACTACTAATATCATTTGGGTTCATCAGACGCTTTACAAATGTATCTTTCTTTCCCAGCTTCCAAAAGCTTTTCAAGCTGTAGTTTTTAATGTACTCTGTTTATAAATGATTGACAAATAAACAAAAATGAGAGAGCTTTGAATGTAAATTTTTTTGGTATTAATATAATTTTTTGATGATACAATCATACAATCTTGAAAGTAATAAAAAAAAAAATTAAAAAATGGAAAATTTTAAAAAAGGGAGAGAGCATTTTAATTGGCGTAGAGATGGGAAGGAAAGAAGGACAGAAAGGAATGGAACATTTGGCTGCAAATTGATTGATTCTCTCTAAGATCTCATCTTTTTTATCATTTTCCTCTCTTCCTCTCTGCTTTCTCTGAGTCTGTGATCCTTCCTTCTGATTCCATCAAACTCAGATCAGTCGCAGACCCCAAGTAAGACCATCAAATTTTAGGGTTCTTTTTTTTTGTTTTGGGTTCTTATGTGCGTCTTCGATCGGTTAACCTAAATACCCAAATTGAGTCCTATTGATAATTTGTATTGTTTGATTGATTCATGATCATATATTTTTAATAGATGATGATGATCTTTGCGATTCTTCTTTGATTTCCATATTATATGATGGATGTTTTTATAATTCATTCAACTTCATCATCCATTAATCTATTAAAGCTTCAGGTTTCACAAATGTGAATTGAGCTACAGAGAAAAATATTTCTTCCTTTACTGATATTATCACTTCTTAGGCTGTTTAAAAATGTGTTCTTTGTGTGAAACAATTGCTCCTGTGTTTTGATTCATTGCAGATAGGATTGAAGCAACGAGTGTTTCAGTTTAGAGATATTTTTTAAGTTCCCATCTCGGTTGTTGTTGCTTCTTGTTTTATAGTTCTTGTGAAGTCATTGGTTAAGAGAGAGAGAGAGATTTGGTTCGTGGAGATATATGGCAGAGGTGAAAGATCAATTAGAGATTAAGTTCCGGCTAAATGATGGTTCAGATATCGGTCCTAAATGGTTTCCTGATGCTACAACCGTTGCAACATTGAAGGAAACTGTTGTTGCTCAGTGGCCTAAAGGTCAGTTGTATATGTTTCAGACTTTAGAATTGCATTGTAATTTTTTTTTTTTTTTTATTAAGCCTCTTGATAGGTTCAGAAACTCATTGCCCTCTATTGATACTTGAATTACTGGTCTAAAGTAGAATCAAACTAAGAAGAATTTGAAACATAAGTAGAACAAAAGAGAGAGTAGTTTCTGTAGAACTCTTCATCTTTCCAATCCCCAAATTATCGTAGACCAATCAAGAATGTTCTAGCTTCTCTTTAAACTAGATAGGTTCTGTTACTGAGCTAATAAAAGCTACACTTCCCTGCATCACTCCTAGGCTAGTTACATCAGTCCTGCACTAGACTTAACAAGAACACTTTTACACTTCTCCATGGAAAGATGCTAGTTTTGCTTTTAACATTGGTTTTTCGCCTATTGATAATATCAAAGCCTCATTATGAGTCATCGGTGTTATGGTTTTGCTCGGTTATATGATTGTGAGCAGATAAGGAGAACGGGCCAAAGACGGTGAAAGATGTGAAATTGATAAGCGCAGGTAGAATATTGGAGAACAACAAGACGGTTGGAGATTGCAGGAGTCCTGTCTGTAATCTCTCAGGTGCTGTCACCACAATGCATGTAATCATTCAACATCAGGTTATTGAACAAGGTAAAAGCTATAGTTCCTTTATTACTAACAGCCACTAAAAACTTGACTTAAATCGATTATTGATGATTCTGAAACACACTGCTCTTATTGTTGTTGTGGTTTGATCTTTTGTTCTGCTGATTGATTGATGGTAACAAAACAGAAAAGAAGAAGAAGAAGCCTAAAGGTGATGTGAAAAAAAAGAACAAATGTGTCTGTTTATGTTTTGGAGCTCGGTGTTAACAAAAGCACAAGAAAAGTAGAGTTAAAAAAAGCTTGGGAGATTCAGATTCTCTTCTTGAGCCTTCTTCAATACTTTTTTTTTCTTTCTTGTAATTTTTCTCTTTTGTTGGTGACACCATTGGCTTTTTGATCGCTTGAGGTTTTTGGTTTCTCCTAATGTAACTTTGATTCATCATATAAAACCGTGGAATCATAGAAAACTAAACACAAATTTGCACTTACTCTTTCACAGTTTCCCAAGAACATTAAAATATTTCTATCACGCGCTCCATGAGCTTCGTGAGCAAAAAGTGAAGTCGGTAATATTTGATCGGAACGTACACGCCACGCTCTATACCTGCGAGTGGTTAGTTTAGTTAACAGTCGTAATGGGCCGATCTCGTTATCAACGGCCCAAAATTTCGGACAATATATTTGGACGGCTCATATTATTTTGTACTTGGAAAAATCCTATATTTTCGTGAGGGGAACACGTGTCAGAATAAGGTTTAAAGTACGTAGTTGGGCACCTCATCCCGAGAGGGTTCACGAAGCCTCCGGCGTCGTTTAGCACCTTCTTCTTCTACTTCTATATTATTTCTGCTTCACCTTTTTCCCTGGTTCTCGCTGAAACTACACGAGAAAGCCAAAAAAAAGTGTTATCTTTTGCTGATTTCTTAAGTAAACATCTCGCCGTTTTGGCGTAATTGTGCTAAACTACCTGTTGTATTCTATCTTCCTTTATTAATTGTTTGCCGTTTTTTTTTATTCTCCGAGCTAATGGCGACGGCTAAGACGACTGCTACGGCGGCGTTTAGTGGTGTGATCGGCGTTGGAACGGAGACGAGAAGGGTTTCTTCGTTTTCTCATCTTCAACCTTCTGTTGCTTTTCCGGCGAAGCCCAATTCTTTTAAAGCCCTTAAATTAAAGCAGAGCGCGAGGCTCACGCGGCGTCTTGAGCATCAGCCTTTCGTTGTCCGATGTGATGCTTCTTCTTCTTCTAATGGAAGGGTAAAGTCTGAAACTTTAGGTTTTTATTGTTGTACTGGAATTTTAAGTATTCGTTATACTGGATTGCTAAATTGGGTTCGATGTTGTTTGCTTTGTATAGCTTACACAGCAAGAGTTCACAGAAATGGCGTGGCAATCGATAGTTTCGTCGCCAGATGTTGCTAAAGAGAATAAGCAACAGATTGTGGAGACAGAGCATCTAATGAAAGCTCTTCTGGAGCAGAAGAATGGTTTAGCTCGCAGGATTTTCTCTAAGATCGGTGTGGATAACACAAAGGTTCTAGAAGCGACAGACAAGTTCATTCAACGCCAACCAAAGGTAATGAGTTGAGTGTCTTCTTTTAAGGATTGAAAAATTTGTGGTTATTGTTTGTTTGGAGGCTAATGAGAGTTTTGTTTTTGACTTCAGGTGTATGGAGATGCTGCTGGTTCGATGTTGGGGCGTGATTTGGAAGGTCTGTTCCAGAGAGCAAGACAGTTTAAGAAAGATTTAGGAGACTCTTATGTGTCAGTTGAGCATTTGGTTCTTGCTTTTGCTGATGATAAGCGGTTTGGGAAACAGTTGTTTAAGGATTTTCAGATTTCAGCGAAGAGCTTGAAATCTGCTATTGAATCTATCAGAGGGAAACAATCAGTTATTGACCAAGGTTTGTAACCACATTTGAGCTTTTGATAGTTAATAGTTCGATTGCATATGTAGTTGATGAGAGAGAGTTAATGACCATGTTTGACAGATCCGGAAGGCAAGTATGAGGCATTGGAGAAGTATGGGAAAGATTTGACAGCAATGGCGAGAGAAGGAAAACTCGATCCTGTGATTGGTAGAGATGACGAGATCCGTAGATGCATTCAGATTCTTTCGAGGAGAACAAAGAACAACCCTGTGTTGATCGGTGAACCAGGTGTTGGTAAAACCGCTATTTCAGAAGGGTAAGTTTATCAAAACATAAAAATTTTAAAAGCTTACACATTCGTTTATTGTAAAGTTGTAATGCTAAGAGATTACATCCCCACTTCTAAAACAGACTTGCTCAGAGAATTGTGCAAGGAGATGTACCTCAAGCATTGATGAACAGAAAGGTATTCAAGTACTTATCAAACTGCTTATTTTTCTGTTTTAACAATTTGGACAACAACCGATATAATCATTCTTTTGGTTTCTTTTTAGTTAATATCACTGGATATGGGTGCTCTCATTGCTGGAGCGAAGTACCGGGGAGAATTCGAAGATAGATTAAAGGCTGTACTTAAGGAAGTCACAGACTCAGAAGGCCAAATCATTTTGTTTATCGATGAGATCCATACAGTTGTTGGAGCAGGTATGCAACATCTTTTGATTGTATTGTAAACAGTTAAAAACTTTTTCCTTGCAATGATTTGTAAAGGAAATTTGATTCTTTTTCTTTCAGGTGCGACTAGTGGGGCAATGGATGCTGGTAATCTTCTGAAACCGATGCTAGGTCGAGGCGAGTTACGTTGTATCGGTGCAACAACACTTGATGAATATAGGAAATACATAGAGAAAGATCCTGCCTTGGAACGTAGGTTTCAACAGGTTTATGTCGATCAACCTACTGTTGAAGACACGGTTTCAATCCTCCGTGGTTTGCGGGAAAGGTATGAACTTCATCATGGAGTTCGTATCTCCGATAGCGCTCTAGTGGAAGCTGCTATCCTCTCAGACCGTTACATCAGTGGCCGGTTTCTACCCGATAAAGGTTGATACTTTGCTATCACCATATGATCTTATTATCTTCTTCATTTAATAGAGAGTGTTACTAACTGATTTGGCATTTTGGTGTTCTAGCAATTGACTTGGTTGATGAAGCGGCAGCCAAACTGAAAATGGAAATCACTTCAAAACCGACAGCTCTTGACGAGCTTGACCGTGCGGTGATAAAGCTTGAAATGGAGAGGCTTTCGCTCACTAATGATACAGACAAAGCTTCCCGAGAGAGATTGAATCGAATCGAAACAGAATTAGTGTTACTAAAGGAGAAGCAAGCTGAGTTAACCGAACAGTGGGAGCACGAGAGGTCTGTTATGTCCCGTCTTCAGTCGATTAAAGAGGAGATTGATCGAGTAAACCTCGAGATCCAGCAAGCCGAACGTGAATACGATCTAAACCGTGCAGCAGAGCTCAAATACGGAAGCTTAAACTCATTGCAGCGACAGCTAAACGGTGCAGAGAAGGAGCTGGACGAATACTTAAGCTCCGGGAAATCTATGTTTAGAGAAGAGGTTTTGGGTAGCGATATCGCCGAGATTGTGAGTAAATGGACTGGAATCCCAGTTTCAAAACTTCAACAGTCCGAAAGAGATAAACTTTTACATCTGGAAGAAGAATTGCATAAACGGGTGATCGGTCAAAATCCAGCAGTGACNTGATACAGACAAAGCTTCCCGAGAGAGATTGAATCGAATCGAAACAGAATTAGTGTTACTAAAGGAGAAGCAAGCTGAGTTAACCGAACAGTGGGAGCACGAGAGGTCTGTTATGTCCCGTCTTCAGTCGATTAAAGAGGAGATTGATCGAGTAAACCTCGAGATCCAGCAAGCCGAACGTGAATACGATCTAAACCGTGCAGCAGAGCTCAAATACGGAAGCTTAAACTCATTGCAGCGACAGCTAAACGGTGCAGAGAAGGAGCTGGACGAATACTTAAGCTCCGGGAAATCTATGTTTAGAGAAGAGGTTTTGGGTAGCGATATCGCCGAGATTGTGAGTAAATGGACTGGAATCCCAGTTTCAAAACTTCAACAGTCCGAAAGAGATAAACTTTTACATCTGGAAGAAGAATTGCATAAACGGGTGATCGGTCAAAATCCAGCAGTGACTGCGGTAGCTGAAGCAATCCAACGATCAAGAGCAGGTCTTTCGGATCCAGGCCGTCCAATAGCTAGTTTCATGTTTATGGGACCAACTGGTGTTGGTAAAACTGAACTAGCCAAAACACTTGCTTCTTATTTGTTCAACACAGAAGAAGCTTTAGTGAGAATCGACATGAGTGAGTACATGGAGAAACATGCTGTGTCTAGACTCATTGGAGCTCCACCTGGATATGTTGGTTACGAAGAAGGCGGACAGTTAACGGAAACAGTTAGAAGAAGGCCTTACTCGGTCATCCTCTTTGATGAGATTGAGAAAGCTCATGGAGATGTCTTCAATGTCTTTCTCCAAATCTTGGACGATGGGCGAGTCACAGATTCTCAAGGACGTACAGTGAGTTTCACCAATACTGTTATTATTATGACCTCGAATGTTGGTTCGCAGTTTATTCTGAACAACACGGATGATGATGCAAATGAACTCGCTTATGAAACGATTAAAGAGAGAGTAATGAATGCTGCAAGATCAATCTTTCGTCCTGAGTTCATGAATAGGGTTGACGAGTATATAGTTTTCCAACCTCTTGACCGCGAGCAGATCAACAGAATTGTCCGGTTACAGGTATGTTTTCTTTTCTTGGAAAAATTGCAAATTTGATTATGCTGGTGACGGTGTTAGAGCCTCCCAAAGGAGGTAACTTTTGGAGGCAATTAGAATTAGGTCAATTAGATAGTTAGATTGGAAGATATTGCTTTCAGATGCTCGTTGATGAATAGTTTGATTCTAATTGCATTCGAAAGATTACTTATTGGCTATCTCTTCACAAAATTGAGAAAGATTAGACTGTATTAATATGGATTTGATCAAAGTTGATGTTTGTTTTTCAAGGAATTACAAAGTTATGTTATCCAAAACCCTCACTGAATATATTTCTTTCTACAGCTGGCACGTGTGCAGAAGCGAATTGCAGACAGGAAAATGAAGATTAACATTACGGATGCAGCGGTTGATCTTCTTGGAAGCCTCGGGTATGATCCAAACTATGGAGCTAGACCTGTTAAGCGTGTGATACAGCAAAACATTGAGAACGAGCTCGCTAAAGGTATCTTGAGAGGAGATTTCAAGGAGGAAGATGGCATTTTGATCGATACCGAGGTCACAGCCTTCTCCAATGGCCAGTTACCTCAGCAAAAGCTCATTTTCAAGAAGATCGAGTCAGAAGCAGCAGGTGCTGAACAAGAAGAAGAGGCTCTCTCAAAACAGAGTAGTTAAAAAGTGAAACCTTTTGGAGCCGAAAAAGTTTCAAGACTTTTTTTAGTACAGAACTTCTAGTGCATTATTACTTGTCACAGGAAAAAAACTGATAATAATTATCTCAATGTGAGTTTATAAAAATCATAAGCTTCTAAGTCATTCCACTGACTGATGTCTCAAAGGTCTAGAGATTATGGAAATTGTTGATCATAATTTGACTGTATATGATGAATGAAGAATCTCTGCAGGTGCAATAGATTTAGCAGAAGTAAACAAATTTACAGGATGTTTCACACATCAATGTTACATTGATTCGGATTGGTCAGTCGTCTCTGAGGCGAAGGTCCAATTTCACGTTCACCCAACAAAGAATTTCTCCTTTTCAATATGTTTTCTTTAGGAAAGTAATTTTCTGCAGAACACAAAAACAGGAAACAAAATAAAATTAGCTGTTGTTGTCGAGCCAAAAAAAAAAAAACAGTTCTGCAGGCATGAGTGGGATTTGTTTAGTACCTTGTTTCTTCTCTGTATGATTGCCATCTTCGCTTGGATTTGCATCCTCTGAATCAGACAAAGGAGCGAGAGTGCAGATACCAAGCAAGTGTCCATTAAGGCAAACAAAATACTCAATGCAGTCTTCATAAGCTTCCAAACGAATGCAGGCACTCTGAGGTATTATCTTAGCTTGTAGCATGCTCCATAACCTAGCTTTACAGTACGGGCAAACCTCGGATGGATGAAAAGGAACCGCCTTGTGAATGATCACTTTCCGGACTTTGGACGTTGGAAAATTCTTAAAAATCCCACGGAACAAACCCACGTCGCCTTCTTCTCCTTGGTCAAGATGCTCACATGGATCACAAACATAGAGTACATCAGTTCTACATTGAGGCGGAAGCAGGCTTCTTCCCAATGTTCTGGAGAACCTGGTTCTGTAAACAAAGTGGCCAGGGATCTGAACAGAGCTATTGAATAGACCGCCTTGTGTACATCCTGAGCAGTAGATGAGAAGCTTCCCAAGGGCTCTCCAGTTACCGTCAATACAGTGACTACCGCTAGACTGCAAATCAAGCATCATTTTGGGGGCACGGGTCTTGCAAAACTCTTTCCATAGTACCCGTTTGGCGAAATCATCAAACCATCTGCATACACAGGAAAATGTTGCGACTAATTTCGGATTCCAATTCAAATGTTGGAACACTAATAACAAGACATCCTCGTTTAAATGGCCTTTGGTGCATTGGCAGGTCGGGGAGTGTGTGCAACGGTACTGCTTTGGTAAAATCATTTCTCTCTACGTTTCAATCAGAGAAGGAAAACACATAGAACTTCCAACTGCAAAGAGATAAATATAGATCCATTAGTTCCCCAACCACTCCAATACATTTGAGATCCATAGCAAACAATTTCTAATGACAAGTAATTGACAGTGTCAAGACAACAACCAAAACATACAGAGAAAATGAAGAGAGAGGGTTGCGGGAGACTCTCACGGGACCCTTGACACACACATGTACAAACAGCAGAGAGTCTCACGGTCCTTAATATGAAGTCTGTTCACATCCGAATATGATAGAAAACAGAAGAAGAGAAGTATCAGAAATGGAGTCACGAATCCTACCTACTACATCACCATCAATAAGAAATGGAGTCAAACTAGCCGAAGACCTTAAACTTCAAGGCGCAACAGATAAAAACAATGTAACTCAGATCTATCTTATAGGACCACCACATCCAAATTTAAAAAATCTAGCTAGTCCGAATCCTCAAACTCATTTCTCTAGTCCCCTAAATGATTAAACACAAATATTACGAAGATGTTTTTAAAAAGAGAGGAACTTTACCAGAACAAAAACTGTGAAGAATCACTTCAACAAACATATGAAGTCTTTACTTCACCAGAAACCTGCAAAATTAGGGCATTTCAATGTTCAAAACATCAAACAAAATACAGAAAAAAGGAAGAGACTTTCATGAAAGGAAGCAACGAATGAGGAACCTCGAGAACTCAGAAACAAAACCCAGATTCCAGAAGCAAACAAACAAGGGACCAATTCTCGGAAAGATATCGATTAAGCAAAGGAAAGAAATCTCAAAGCTTTAATTTTTATTTTTTACTCCATCCAAGTAGCAGAGAGGAACGAAAGGAAAAATTAAATTAAATCCAGGAATGGTACTGTGACAGCCTGTGATATAAGTACACCACAATATCCAATTAAAATATGACACGTATGTTAAAGAATCTAGATGGTCAATGGCGTTTGTAAAGGACGGCGTGAGCGTGGGGTCTGGTTTTTATATTTCATTTGCACTCCCAAACTTTAATAATACTCACAGATTGTAACCATTAGTTACAAAATCTCAAAACATACCCTTTTCATCTTTTAGTTTTTGTTAAGATATATATAATAACGCTCACAAATTGTAGAATCTTATGTTTACATTTACATACAATTACATGCATAAACACCATGAAACAATTACGAATTATATATATGGGTCGAGAGAATAGTATTATCATCTTTGATGTTTTATGTTGTTGGAGAAGACGTCTTTTCTTGGAGAGATATGACAGACTCAAAGGCACCCACTAAAGCCTTAACTTTGCTCTTGCGAGTCTGCGCAAGCTTATTAGCTGTTTCCTCAATCACATTGTTGTACAACAACACTCTTGAGTCTCTCTTATTCTCTGTGTCTTGGTGTTTCAGAACAACTGTCGGTTTCTGTTGTTGTTGTTCCTTGTCGTTGCTGATCAAAATGGTTCCTTTGGTCTTTATTAAGCGTCTCCTACCACCGGATTTTAAGTTTGTGTCAGCTCCGGTGACGACTTTTCCTCTCTTGAACTTGAGCTTTCTTGGACTGTTGTTGCCTTGTGATCTGGAATCTACAATCTTTCCTCTTTTGGTTCTCAGTTTCAATCTTTCCACTTTAGCGGATTCTGCTGAGAGGGCTGTGCTTTTTCCTTGCCTTGTTGTGTTGTTAGTTTCAGAGAAAGACATCATACTCTCATCTTCGTCTTCTTCCTCTACTTGAGAAGATTCATCATCATCAGCTTCATCTTGGCTCTTTGGATCATCAGTAGGTGGTGAATCAATAACACACCTTTGGTTCTGGTCAGTCTCAACAATCTCATCCCCTGTTTCCATCTTAATAACATAGAGAGTTTTCTCTTTAACCAACTCTTTACACTTACTCTCATCCACACGTTTCCTGGTTTTCACTAAAGGAACTCTCAAGCTACTAGTCTCTTTCTTTGTCTTGCAACAACGAGAACAACGTTTTGAGGACATTACTGAGACTCTAAAAGGCACAACTGCCTTCTTTGGTTCTGCAGCTTTAGATCCTCCATTGATCTTCTTTCTCTTCACAGTACTGCGCCGAAGAGCTATCGCTGCTGTTTGTGCAACAGATTTCAGCTTCAAAGCAGTGACACGCCTGTTGTGTTCAACCATCTCCTTAGATCTTAGTAAAGCTCTTCTGCGAGTCACAAAGACCGTCTTCTTCTTCTTATTCTTGTTCTTTCCCTTACCTAACGCCACCTCTTCGTTTGTTGAATGTGCATCATTCTTCTTATTGACATCATCATAAACTCTGCTAGAAAAGCTTCCAACTTCGCTCTTAGTATGATCAGAGCCACCAAAATCACATATTCCAGAACCAAAAGAAGAACTCAACACCGATTTGGTCATCAATGCCTTCTTCCTCAGTGGTGAATCAAAGCTTAGAGTTCCAGAAAAGCTTCTGTCAACAACCCTTTTGAGAGGTGATGAAAAAACTCTTGGCTTGTCTTGAGACTCATGTTTCCTTCCGTATTTGCAGGCATCATGACAAGAACCAGTCGGTGATCTGAGATAGTTAGGAAGAACTTTCTCTTCACTGTATAAAAAACTCAGTTTTCCAGTAGAAATCCTTCTCCATGATCTGTTTACATCCGGTGAATTAGGCAAACGTACGGTCCCCTCAGCCATCAATCAATCAGCTTAGATAGAGAGAATTCAAGGATAGATTCTTTAAACTACAAATGTTAAGAACAAAGAATAAAAAAGGAGAATGTTTTATTTATAAAAATCATAGGACTATCTAACCTTTTTTGATGTAGAGGCTAGAGAAGATCCTCGACCTGAAATGAAAGAAGGATACAATCTTAGCTCTAATTACGAATAATGTTGATATCAAACCATTCAAACCCATTTCAGATTAAAGCAACCTAAACAAGAACCTAAAAGCCATCAACCATCATCATCTCCATAGGAAAAATTAACTTTGTTGTATTTTACCAAATCATGGAACTTTGAATGTCTATTTGTTACATGCTGAATCCAAAGCATATCTGCTAAAATGATTTAAGAAAAAAAAGGCTCTTACAATATTTGAGGTAAAAGTAGAAAAAGCTCTCACCTTATTGTTAATGCAGAGAGGTTTCAGGATGTAAAAAACACCATTCATTGTTTTCTCTAAGGTTTCTTGTTTCGTACGAAAGAGAGAATAACTTTGTTTTTTTTGGGTTTCAATTTGGGGATCTGGCCAAAGAGTCTTCTCCTACGTACTCTCCTCATTTTTCGCATATTTTCTTAGAAATTGTTTTATTCGTTGGATAAGTTCGTTTTTTTAAAAAAATTTTCTTCTATTTGTTATTCGTTATAACTAAATTTTAGAATGACAGAAAAACAAAAAAAACTCTTAAAAGATTACCCTGGCATACTGGCACGTTGGTATATAGATAGTGTGTGTGTGACAATCACATTAATCGGCAAGATTTAGTAGTAGGCTTGCGTGGCCCTTCGCCCTACTTCTGCTAACCAGAAGACTATATAATCATCTAGCGTTGACTAGATTTGATTCTTTCTTTGTTGGTTTTTTTCTTTCTTCTTTTTATCGAATTTTGCCAAAGAAAACTAATCATGCCAAAACCAAACCAAACAAACAAAACACATGAACCAAAAGTATATCGGTTATTACAATCAGAGAACCGGATTATGTAGACAAAATGGAACATTCTCAAAACAGGTTTGGGTAGAAATAGTTGGTTCCACATATAAAAAAATAGCCTAGAAAGATCATCTTGGCGTGTCGAACTCAAAAAACAAAAGAGATATATACATGTCGTCTTCAAAAATCTCCGATATATGCCAACGTTAATAATAAAAAATCGTTATTTTTTTTTTCACTATTCTATTGATAATTGAGGGTCTATAGAAGGGGAATGTCGACCAACCAGATACCATCAGTGTCACGTTCCAATTGCCATTTTCTGTGCCACTTTGTTTGGTCCCTACGGTTTTTTTTTCTTCTTCTCCTTGCTTTTTTGCATACATACAAGCCTCAAGTACATCAAATAAATGAATAAACACATTGAACAGACTTATTCGCACATGGCCTTCTTGTTTTTATCCACTTTGCTCGATAAGAGAAAATGAAACAATATTCCAATATTTCGCTATATTTTTTTTCTTGAGAAAAATATGTATTGTTACGTTACGTACCTTATTTTAAAAGATGTCAGATAAAAAACAAGTATTTGCAATATATATTTGGTGGATATTCCTCCATTACATGCCATATAAAAACTCACAAAAACAAAATAAAATATGAGTTTGAACAAAATTATTCCTTTACCATGCATCCCCATTTATTCATTTGCGCGGTCTTGTTTGACTAGTTCAAACGCAGCGTTTGCGGTTACGATTGCGGTAAATTGTGGAAGCGGGCGATTTCAGTTTCAAACATTATTAATCATTTTAAATAATTGGTTTAGCGTTTTAAAATGAGTGTGTTTGCAGGAGTTTTACGACTGGCTGACCAGCGGGTGCAATAACGGTTAAAACATAATAAATATAATATATAATTATATAAATGTTTTAAAATACCAAAACCTTTATTAAAACTTGATTTATAATTAAATCATTAAAAATACTAAAATAATTATTCAAAAAATAAATAAATTTCATATTGAAATACTTATTATGTTATGCATTTGAATTTTCACTAAAAATTTAATCAAGTAATGTAATAAATGACAAAACATATGTTTTAAACCGTAGATCTTCTATATTAAATCTCACACACTCAATAAGTTCCTCACATTGAATCACAAGACCAAAGTAAATTAATTATGAAAGACCAATGTACTTGATGTTTGGAAGAGACATATTTTTAGTTTTCTTGACTTTCATATAATGATTTTTGTAATGCAGTTCTGTGGAGCTGCAATTGCATCAGTATGAATGATCAAGCCAGAGTTGAGAAAAATCACTGGTGATTTGTTTCACAAATAGTCTTAATTTTTTTAACTTTTGATGAAATGTTATATTTATATAGATTTTTTTGAACTTATGTGTGATATGCCATTTAACTTTACATCAAGTTTTCCTGTTTTTTTTTTTAAATTGGAATCTTATTTTTCTTGTAATTGTTTATTTTTTAATCTCTTTAATCATATTTGAACTTCATTTTCTCTCATCCTTAACAAGTATAATGATGGTTAGGTAGAAGATATAAGAAAATTTATTTTAGTATTATTGAAATTTTATTTTTAAATTCCAACCGCAAACACTTGCGAGAAGCAGCTTTTGGAATTCAGTGGTTTCAAGCGGTTGAAAGCGATTGGAAATGGTTCGTGTGATTGGTACCAATCGCTAGCAACCACTATCACAAGCAAACACAACATTTTGCGGGAGGTAGCAGGAGAACCAATCCTTTCATATTTAATATTTGAACACTGAATTTTATCCAACCCAATAAACAAAACAAACAAAAAGACATGGTCAATAGTGTTCGATACAAATGTGTGCATGGTGTGGTCCGTTGATATTATTGGTGTCGTCGTAACTCGAATTATTATGCATGATATGGATTTGTTATTAGTACGACTGTTAAGTTTTGGAAACTTCACTGTCAGCCTCGTACGTCTGTACTTATAATATATTACCACGGGCAAGCAAAGGTGCATTTTTAAGTATATTCTACTATTAACCTAAGAAAGCAACTGCAAGTAATACTAAAAATTGCAAAAATTATCGACAGTCTATGATGATGAAATTAAATAGTATAGTATTATTAACTGGATGTATCTCAGTATCTGTATGTAACCAACAAATGCCTAATTACGTGATTAGGCTTTCATCTTATTAATCATTATATCAAAATACTAACTCTTATAATAATAATAATCGAAATTGGTCCACATCAGTAGGCCCGTAACGTTGTTCTCGTCATGATCTGTACGGAATCCAATTTGCTCTCGATGGTTTTGTTTGTTAATGTGGGCCGTCAATCCCCGGTTCAGTATCCGATTTAAACCCAATCTTCGGTTTACTTTTCAAACCGGTAAACCGAACCCTACTAGAGAGAGAGAGTAGCTAGAGACGTACGTATCACACACACTCCTTGTTGCCTTCGCCTATACAAATCTCCTTCTCTCTCCCAATCACTCCCCCTGCAAAATCTTCTTTCCCTCTCCCATGGTGGTTCCTCTATTTCAATCATGCCCTCTCACCCCAACTTCATCTTCAGGTAATTTATATCTATACAATCTCCAAATTCAATTTATACCTTAGCTTGTAATCCTTCAGTAATGGCTTGTTGTACGCTCAGAGAATTTTAAAAATGTCTTTCGTTAACTCGACGGTTACAAGCTTTTTCTCTGAGAATTATCATCTTTCTCCGAGAAACAGCTTTCCCGGAAAAAAAAAAAATGGACTCGTTTTTGAACTGTTCTATAGCGAACAAGGTCACCATGCAATTCAACATAATCGCTTTGAGTATATGCTAAATCCGAGTTAACAATTTGAAAATTTCAGGTGGATTGGATTGTTTTCCGAGAAATTCCGTCGACAAACGACTGGAATTGAGGAAAACAACGGCGGATACTCGACCAGCAGCGGCAGCGATGAAACGCCGGTTTTAAGCTCCGTCGAGTGTTACGCTTGTACTCAAGTAGGTGTCCCAGCTTTCCATTCAACTAGCTGCGATCAAGCTCACGCGCCGGAGTGGCGTGCCTCAGCTGGCTCTTCTCTAGTTCCGATCCAGGAAGGATCCTCCGTCCGAGCTCGCGTCAGACGTCTCAATGGTCCGTTTGGCGAAGTTCTCGATCCCAGGAGCAAGCGCGTGCAGAGATGGAACCGCGCGTTGCTTCTAGCTCGTGGGATGGCTTTAGCGGTGGATCCCCTCTTCTTCTACGCGCTCTCTATTGGTCGAACCACCGGACCGGCGTGTCTTTACATGGACGGCGCGTTCGCCGCGGTGGTCACGGTGCTCCGCACGTTTCTCGACGCTGTTCATCTTTGGCACGTGTGGCTTCAATTCAGACTGGCTTACGTCTCGAGAGAGTCGCTTGTCGTTGGTTGTGGCAAGCTCGTTTGGGATCCACGCGCCATCGCGTCTCACTATGCACGCTCCCTCACTGGCTTCTGGTTTGATGTTATTGTCATCCTCCCTGTGCCTCAGGTTTAAACCCCCCGACGACTTTTCCACGAAACCTTCCAAATATTATGAAAATAACACTTAACCTCTTATTTGTTTCAAGAAAGACCTCCATGAATCATTTGAAAGTGTTACCTTGTTGATGAATCCTCATATGAGATGCAAATTTGAACTTTGTGTGTCTATTTGTTTTGTAGGCTGTGTTTTGGTTAGTTGTGCCGAAACTGATAAGGGAAGAGAAGGTGAAGTTGATAATGACGATTCTTCTGCTAATATTCTTGTTCCAATTCCTCCCCAAGATTTATCACTGCATTTGTTTGATGAGAAGGATGCAAAAAGTCACTGGCTACATCTTTGGGACTATTTGGTGGGGTTTTGCTCTTAATCTCATCGCATATTTCATCGCTTCGCACGTGAGTCCTCTCAAGCTAGATCCGTCTGAATATATTAATGTGCTGCAACAATACACTTAAAAAGTTGGTTTTTGTAATGGACATTCTGGTGGTTTCAGGTTGCTGGGGGATGCTGGTATGTTCTCGCAATACAGCGTGTTGCTTCTTGCATAAGAGAGCAATGCATGAGAGCCGGGAAATGCAATCTGAGTCTGGCTTGCAAAGAAGAGGTCTGTTACCAATTTGTGTCACCAACAAGCACATTTGGATATCCATGCGTATCTGGAAACCTTACCAGTGTGGTCAATAAGCCTATGTGCTTAGACTCTGACGGGCCATTCCGATATGGTATCTACCGTTGGGCACTTCCAGTCATCTCCAGCAACTCTCTTGCGGTTAAGATCCTCTACCCTATCTTCTGGGGCCTAATGACTCTCAGGTAATTGCTTGGTTTCAAAGTTTAAGGTTTACATCTTGGATTTTTAAATATTCTCTGATTGTCATACTGATCCTGGATTGGGTGTCGCGTTTTACAGCACATTCGCGAATGATCTTGAGCCCACAAGCAACTGGCTCGAAGTTGTTTTCAGTATAGTTATGGTTCTTAGCGGGTTATTACTCTTCACGCTATTGATCGGAAACATTCAGGTAAACTATGCAAGAATAAGTCTTTCTTTATGATATTGTGTTTTGATGGAATCGGCCGAAGATTTTTAACAAGCTTTTTACTTTCCTTTGAAGGTGTTTTTGCATGCAGTAATGGCAAAAAAAAGGAAAATGCAGATACGGTGTAGGGATATGGAATGGTGGATGAAACGTAGGCAGTTACCTTCCCGGTTAAGACAGAGAGTTAGGCGATTTGAGCGGCAGAGATGGAATGCCTTGGGTGGAGAAGATGAGCTAGAACTTATACAAGATTTGCCTCCAGGTCTTCGAAGAGATATCAAACAATATCTTTGCTTTGATCTCATTAACAAGGTACTTGAAAAGGGGACAATACACGCAACCTTGTTAAGACTTGTTGAAAGCAATACCTGTTAAGTCTCGGACATGTTTGATCTTTTGCAGGTGCCATTGTTCAGGGGCATGGATGATTTGATCCTCGACAACATTTGCGATCGCGCAAAGCCTCGTGTCTTCTCTAAAGACGAAAAGGTACCTGACCCATCATTTCTCAAAACTTAATTTTCCAATCTTTTGCTTCAGTGTCGGTTTAAGAATTATAGTTTCCACTCCTTACACTAAGCACACACATCATAAGAGCCAACGTTTTGGTTTTTCTTATTAGTGTCTTCAGTTTGTAAAATCTGATGAGGTTATTTGTGATTGTCACAGATCATCCGTGAAGGAGATCCTGTACAGAGAATGATATTCATCATGCGTGGGCGAGCAAAACGTATCCAGAGCCTAAGCAAAGGGGTAGTAGCAACAAGTATGCTCGAACCAGGGGGTTACTTAGGAGACGAGCTACTCTCTTGGTGCCTACGCCGTCCATTTACTGACCGTCTTCCGCCTTCCTCGGCAACATTTGTCTGCCTCGACAACATCGAGGCATTCTCCCTAGGATCCAATGATCTTAAGTACATAACCGATCATTTCCGTTACAAGTTTGCGAACGAGCGGCTTAAGCAGACGACAAGATACTATTCGTCAAACTGGAGGACGTGGGCAGCCGTGAATATTCAGATGGCGTGGCGCCGGTACAGGAAAAGAACCCGTGACGGAGGTGGAAACGGTTCGATGAGTCCTGTTTCGGAGAATAGCGTTGAAGGTAACAGTGAACGAAGATTACTTCAGTATGCCGCAATGTTCATGTCCATCCGACCTCATGATCATCTCGAATAAAATAAATTAAAAAAAAGGTTCCAAAATTTATTGGTTCAAATAATTTATGTCCTATAATTATTTTCTTTAAAATTTGTTCTTGAGATGATGTTTATGTACCGCATTTTGAGTTTTCTTCCATAAAAGCTTATGGTTATCTTACCTTATAGATGATGATTAGTAATATGGAAAGAAACTTGTAAAAAAATATTCCTTGATTGAGCTAAAAGAAAAAAAGGTATAGTATTAAAAGAACGACGCCGTTAAAGAAGTACGACGTTACGTATATCGATATATAGACTTTTTGTCAAGTTCAGGACTTGCCCAAAGCTCATTCAGAGACTCCAAAAGAAAAAACCTACTCCCAGAAAATTTCTTCCAAATCTCTCGCCATGGTTTCTCGTGAATTTTGATTTTTCAATATTTATTTATTTATTTTATAGTTTCAATTGATAAGTCCCAAGTCCCAACTGTTTCGCTCTCTGATTCATCGGTGATACAAGTTTAGCCAAAAAAAAAAAAAAAAAAAAATT